>NW_014039024.1:11496-14060 GCF_001186125.1 Sphaeroforma arctica JP610 | reverse complement strand
ATTGCTTCTTCCCTTCTATGGTCTGAAACAATGCACCTCCAATACCGTAGTCGCTTGCATCCGTTTCGAGTTGTAAAGGGGTTTTCTTCTGTTTGCCCCAGAATCCACTAACGCCCTGCATGTCTTACCGTTAATCAGGATAGATATGAATACTCGATTGTCCATTGAAAGTAATGGATCTTTAATCGATAGTATCACAGGTGTGCTAGACGGGAAAACTAAAATTGCATCTGTATCCGACACCCTTACGTCCTATTCCTGATCGCTGCCTATGGTTTCCCACGTTGCATCCTCTTCCAACTCACCCTGTTCGATTTCGCCTGGGTGTGCCAGTATGGAAGCAATGTGTGTGTCTGTAGGCGTGGTCTCCTCATGCTCCGTTTGCTGGTCGTCCGAGTCTATCAGAGCCGTATTGGTGCTGACCGCGGGCAAACTCTTATTGAAGGATACACCCTGTTTGAATCCTCGGCCCGAGTTGGATGTGAATCCAACCCGTTTGTTCGACTGGTAGTGCTTGCAGGAAGATATATGCCTGAAACTGGGTGGGGCACCCGCTCTGCACGCGCAACACGTGGTGGTCGTAGACGTGCTTGTGCGTTGTATGCTGCCTCCTCCTGTATTCGTATTCAAAATACGATCTCGTTGTTGGGCTAGAAGCTGTCTACGCCGATCCCCCACATTCATCTGTGTCCGTACCCGTTGTCTGAGGATGGCATCGGTTCTTGTATGTCTGGATTTAAAATGCAGAGAAGGTCTTCAGTCTCCAGCTGGTCCCAACATATGTGGTGTTGTAGCGTGCATTCATATGTCATATTACCTGTCAGGTCCTCGAGGGCCTGTATGAGGCAGTGATTAAGCAACCGCTTAGGAAAGTCCTTGCCCTTATCTGCTCGCTCCCAGACTCTCTTGTGAACTTCCACAATCTTGTTCAAATGTTCCGTGGCTGACTCTACACCCTTGGTGCGGGGATTACCCTTCGCCAACTTCTTAAAGGTAGGGTCTACGGTGGCCTTGCTCTCATGTTCACAGATTTGGTCTATGACCTGTTCCGCCGGATATACCCTCAGCTGATTATGGTTGTCACGGAGATAGTCAATTGTGGCCTTTACTGCCTTAAAATGTGTGAGTACCTTATAGAACCAACGTACCATCCACGACTCATCTAGTCCTGAGACATGGGCGTTCTTCAGTGCCTCTTCTAGCGCCCCTCGTGTGTCTCTATCGGCTGTGCTGCTTAATTGATAACGGTCTAAAGGCCAATCGGGCCATGTCCGTGGCTCCGGAGCTCTGTTCTTCCTGATAGCTTCCAATTGAGTATTCAACGCTCCTTTCAGTGTATCGATCGTGGACGTTAGTAATGTACATCTTGGGACATCGTAGTTTCCCTGTGCTCGACAAAGTTCATCCACAAAGAAATATATATTTCCTTCGAGGCGTTGACACATGGCTCGGCGATGCTCGTTCCACTGCGCTGGTGTCATGATCGGCTCTCTAGCCTGTTCGTCTTTGTGTGGTCGTTTTCTGCTGCCATGAATATTACCGTCGTCGACGTCACTAGACTTGCGCTTACCGTCGTCGACATAACTAGCCTTGCGCATATCCTGCATCGATCGCGCGAAGTCTCGGTGCTGTCCGCTAAGTTCCCATCGTCTACGTAGTTGTTCTCGTTCGGCTTCCCTACGATAATCCCCATGCGGGTCGCTCAAATATTGCTCTAGCTGTCGGCCCCTGATTTCGTCAGATTTTTGCTGACGAGTGCTCGTGGCCCACCCTGACATATTGCTATGCCGTTGGACTGGTCGCTCATCCCCGTTGCCTGCGATGGAATCCTGACTTGCACTGGTGAAACTCCCCGATCGAGTTCGCTTTCGAGTGAAATCTTGTTCAGGTGCTCGGTGAAAAGACTGCCATGAATGCGGTCTATCACCCGCTGAATGAATGCCCGAGGTACCTCGGACGTTGGCTACCCTGTGTCGCTCAGCTGCTGGTTCAGCAGACTTTGAACGACTAGTATGCCTAATCACAAATTGCACCTCACTGTCTTCTGGATCTGCACTCCCTCTTGCCGATAAGCGAGACCCGTGCCCCAACTGATGTTGCCTGCTTGCTGCCTGGCTCATGTCTTGGTCTGTCTGTTCATATCGCGGTTGTTCATCTCTTCGACGCGATGCTACTATCTGGCGCGAAGAAGCTGTGCCTCCTTAATGGGTCTGCTCGAAATCTGACAAGGATCTCTGGGTTGCTTTGCCGGCGCGACGAGTGCGTTGAGGGCTGCGGGGTGCTGGACGCATAGGCATCTTGATGTTAAGACTTCGATGTATGGCTTTGTGTTGTTGATGAATAGTTGGTCCAGATTGAAGGAGTGTTGGCTATTATATAATAGTTGAACTCAGCTATTTGTGTTACACACTTTCTTCCGCCGTCCTCCTCTCGTGATACCAAAATAGCTTTTTATCATTGAATCAGGTTGATGTCTACGAGGTCTGCTTGCGGGTCCCCGAAAACTGGTTGCGCTCGAATACACCTTGCTCCTTAATGATTGCTAATCATTTTGTTTGGTTTGG
>NW_014039024.1:6238-8964 GCF_001186125.1 Sphaeroforma arctica JP610 | reverse complement strand
CTCCCTGAGGCTCAGTGCGGTGTATTTATTCTTATATTTGATTGTCTACGTGGTCTACAAACAATTCACCTCGTGTGAATTAATTGTAAACTAATTTTAACTCCACACTGATAGTGGTTTAAGGGGACTTTTACTACAATGTGTGGGTTTGTAAACTTCTTTTCAGATGGAGTACCACACTTGGCTGATTATCTTAAACCCTTTGGACACTTGAGATGTCATAAAGGCAAACTAGGAGACTTGTGGACTAAAGAGTGTGATGACGCATTTAAAGCGCTCAAGCACACAGTCCAACAAGCTTCTGTTGTACAAGGACCAGTCGATGGCGTGCCTTTTGAAATAGCAACGGACGCATCAGACTTAGCACTCGGAGGTGTACTATACTAGGCTATAGATAATAAACCTAGGTATATACAATTCTTTAGCCAAGCAACGAATGCATCACAGTTGAATTATCCAACTGTGAAGCAAGAGCTACTAGCCATAGTAGCAGCTTTAACACACTTCCGCGATTACTTATACGGAACAGCTTTTACGCTGATGTGTGATCAGAAGTCCCTTCAATATATGAAGGAGATGAAGCCAGACTCTCAATTACTGAACCGATGACATGATACAATATCAAAGTTTCATTTTGATATCAAACATCTACCAGGGATACATAACCATTTATCGTATATGCTATCACGCTTTGTACCGGACATTAATAAATCCGTACGTGAGTTACTAGCCACTGATTGGAAATGTAACCCCAAGTGAGTTGAACTGGCTCAAAAGATATTTGGGCCACATACACTTGACATGCTTGCTGCACATCATAATGCACAACTTAAGAATTACAGTACTTTAAATCATCCTTTAGGAGATGCCTTTCAACTAGACCTCTCCGAACATAATGCGTGGGCTAATCCACCATGGCAGTTAATTGCCCAATTACTAAATTAAGTTCATATACACAAAGCTACCATCACGCTGTGTTGCCCATTACGGAGTAAAGATCCATGGCTCAATATATTCATAAGCATGATAGAATACGAGCCAATATATTTAGATAGGGAAGTAGATACTTTCCTTTATCAGGTTACCCGAGCCGTCCAGAAGACGCCCTGGAGACATACTATAGTATGTCGTATAGGTCCCATTGGAACAACCAAATGGACCCCTTCTGAGACCTTCCTTAACAAGGTCAAAGAATCAGATATTCCAATCTCTACTAAATTCAACGTTAAGCAGCTCAAAGGCAACACAGCACTTGAAGTCTGAGCACAAGAAATACAATCTACTAATGACACTACAGTTAAGAAGCGTCAGTCTCTAGCTAGGACTCTGTTTAATAACATAAAGTCCAAGCCCGAAGTCTTTCAAACCCTATTTTTAAAGGGATCAATGAAAGATAAATCTGAAACATATACACATATAATGCGACTATTAAATAGGTCAGGTGTATTAAACGCACACGAGCGCACTTATGACACTCATGCGAAAGAAGGACAGGAGTCTGGAAACACTACAGACTTAGAGACCACGCAAGTGGATTCTCAACACCCTACCTTTATTCTGGAGGAGCAGAATGATAAAAACATTCTTGCTTGGCTGACGAAAAACCATAAGCTGAAGCACCAGAACGTCGTAGACGCACTTAAAGATGCTAAGCAAGATGGGATCGCGCACCCTAAGCTGGCAACTTTAGTTGACAGAGTATATCAGTCATGTACAGACTGTGATCTCAACCAGATTAAGCGCTATGGGTTTGCAACGCTTAAGAATGTGACTGAAAATGTTCCATGGCGCAGGGTCATTATTGATCTGGTTGACCTGCCTACGTCCGAGCACACAGGCGACCGTTACGTATGCCACTTCTTTGATGTGGCGTCACGGTATAGCTTGCTCTATCCTGTAAAGGACAAGAGTACGCAGACCGTGGAAGAATTACGTTGCCAAGTCTTTGCTGACCACAGGTGGCCAGGTAAAATGTGCACCGATATCGGTAGCGAGTTCTGCGATGACGTAATGGAATCGTTAGTACTCGTATCAGGCCTGTGCCATAAAAGGGGTGTACCATATAAACCGCAAACACAAGGCGCGAATGAAACGCGCCATAGAAGACTCAAGTTCTTCTTACGTACTGCATTAACGGATGATGCAGATGATTGGCCGTACCACCTTAAGTGGGTACAAACACAGATGAACGAGTGTGCTGTTCCGGTTACAGGTACAACACCCGCTCACTATTTTCGTTGCAGATTTTGTGAGTTACAAATACCTTTTAACAAGGACGAACCTAATCACCATGAGTTACCATGGTTAGAGAAGGTACAAAGTATTTATAACGTTGTATATCCTTGCTTGCGAGAAACACGCAATATTGCCTTATTAAAAAGGCAAAATAGATGGAATGCTACCAAAAAGATAGCAGAATATCAGGTTGGAGACAGAGTTAACATCCGTCAACGTAATTCTGATGCTACTGTATTAACATCTAAATGGATAGGACCATATATAATCTCTGTAGCTGACGTTAAAAGTGGAACCTATGAGGTTAATAACCCGACGGTTCCAGTGCTTTAAATATAGGCACTAGTTGGATTCCGACTTCTGAGATTATTCTCGCAAGAAGACATGACTCTAATGCCTCTCTTGATCGTTCTTAATTTCAAGACATTATATGGAGAACGGATAAGGGAGGCTATACATACTATCGTACACGCTTTATAAACAGTACAATC
>NW_014039024.1:3190-6218 GCF_001186125.1 Sphaeroforma arctica JP610 | reverse complement strand
CGTCTGAAGGCACGGAAGTTAAAACTTACCCGCCTACAGCATTTATCCCGAGCTTTAATGCTCACCCTTCATATATGCTTAAGACACTGAAGCGTAAGAAACGTCCAGTCGACCACCACGGACCTACCGGACCTAAGCCCAAAACTCACAGGGTAACCGAGAACGCTTAACTTCTCCGCCTGAGAAACATTAACTATATGTTATGCTACTTAATATTTCGACTCGTTTTTCCTTCTCGCTTTATAAAATCCAAAATCGGCTTGAGTGAGCAACTAGTCTCTCTTGGATTTCAAAGCTGGGTGGGGGTTGTGTAATAGCCGGGCCTCCACATTAGACTCTATGTTATAAACGTACTCTTAAGCAGTACGTAAACTATAAACGTACTCTTAATAATACGAGGAACTTAAGTATCCTAAAATGGTTTTTAATGGTTTTTATTAATTAAATACCTTTTCCATTTTACATATCAGAAATTTGGACAAGGCCATTAAAAGGCCCCAGTAAAATACCAAACATAAGATTTGGTCTAGTTCTATTAATAGAACTATATTTACTTTCCAAATCTGTTCTTATCTGAATACTTCGGTAGCGAGATGGCTCAACCAAACATAGGTTTCTAAGGACTATTTGCGTTGCTTAGTTTATCCTCCGTTCAGCCAACTAGATGTGCCAGTCTGATGAAGGCCAAGTCGGTAATTCATGATAAGTGGCAAGTTGTTGGTTAATGCAATAACTATGGACATCGGGAGTATTTTTTCTTTTCTTTCTAAAGATAGGATTTTATGTGTCTCTCGGATTCGCCCCAACGAAACATACCATAATTTCTAATAGAGCGACAACGAAACACTAAATAAAATCCCTTCGGCGAAAACAGTACTAAGTGGATTATATATAGGCAATGTCTCAGCCTCACAATCCCTCAGAGTATTGCTGTTTTCACGAGGCATACCTAACTTTACTAAAAGACTCATTTCGTTTATTTATTCCGAATTTAACTTTACTTAGACTTAACCTAAGCGTTTAATTACTCTAAGGCGTTAATATCGCCTTGATAGACCGAAACTTACATCTCATTGAACATATTCATGCTTCGAAACAATCCTTAACTTTCCATAAAAATAAGTCGGTAATTCTTGATAAGTGACAAGTTATTGGCTAATGCAATAACTATGGACATCAGGAGTTTTTTTCTCTTTTCTTTCTAAAGATAGGATTTTATGTCTCTCGGATTCTCCCCAACGAAACATACCATAGTTTCTAATAGAGCGACAACGAAACACTAAATAAAATCCCTTCGGCGAAAACAGTACTGAGAGGATTATATATAGGCAATGTCTTAGCCTCACAATCCCTCAGAGTATTGCTGTTTTCACGAGGCATACCTAACTTTACTAAAAGACTCATTTCGTTTATTTATTCCGAATTTAACTTTACTTAGACTTAACCTAAGCGTTTAATTACTCTAAGGCGTTAATATCGCCTTGATAGACCGAAACTTACATCTCATTGAACATAATCATGCTTCGAAACAATCCTTAACTTTCCATAAAATAGGTTTAAATCCAACTTTTAAGAAAACGAAAAAGGCAAAGAAAAACACCAAACTGGTGCAATTTCAAAGCTGGATGGGGGCTGTGTTATAGCGGGGCCTTCACATTAGATTCATGTATAGAATTTACGCTTGATATATACTTAGAAACAAAGTTTACCAAATGAGTTTCAACGGTTTTAGTTATAATTGCATTTTCAAATTTACCGACCAAATATTTGGCGTAAATTCCTAATGGTTGTCCATCTTGTTGCGTCGTGCATCGGTTGGATGATCATCGGTTGGATGACTCCCATGTTAAGTCACTCCCATCTTTATTCTTAGGCCATCCCTTTTTAACATTCATACGTTGTACACTCAAAGCATCAGCAGGTAAGTAGTCATGATTGGTACTGTTATCAAAAACAACCGCGATATCATTGTTAAGATACAACTTTCTCATTACAGGTATGGTCCGATCCTTCAGTTGGCCAGCGACATCCTCCCTCTTCCAATAGCCATCAGAGTTCTTCGTGTGACACGAATGAACTTTCCTCGGAATGAACTTTCCTCCACTACCTTTCAGATGGGTTTTTGCCCCCTGTAAGATGTCGCGCACGCTTTGGCACTGATATACTGATAATCTGACTTCTAAAGTTTTCAACAATCAACTTTGTACAATTTTTCTCGTTCTGATATTGCCTGTCAGCCTTCAGAGACTGGCCTGTCATCAGTGAATCAATTTCGAGCTTTAAGCTTGCGTGCGTGAAGTGCAATAAGCCGCATTGGGACCCAAATATGATCCAGATACCGCAGTACCAGCACTATAGGGTCATTTACAGTACAGTCCCTTTAACGGCAAAATTTCCCTAGATAATTTTTTTTTTGGAGACATAAAAATTTGTAAGAGTGATTTTGTTACTTTGCCGCAATAAAAAGTCCGAATTGAATTTTTTTTTGAGGTGCTGTGGTCATTCAAAAAATGGGCCCTACATCACGTCGAACTGCACGCGAGTACGGAGACTCTAGTGTACCGCTGGTGGTTTTTCTTGCAATAATAGTTTTCACCAGCATTGAAATATATACAAGAGAGAATCTCAAGCTAAATTCGAGACTTGATATATTCTTAAGTACTCAGAGAGAAAGATAAACCACTGTGAAATAGGACATGTTGAGCTCTCCTGGCCAGCCAACTAGATGTGCCCCGTCTATGCCTAAAATGAGATGGAGAGCTAGGTACCAAGTGATGGCGTGCTAGATGCAGTGGAAATTTAGGAGCGGTTATTGTTCACTCGAGCCGATTTTGAACAAAAAAAATCGAGAAAAGAAAAAAACAACATTATCAGGTCAAAAGATTAAGTATTCTAGGTTACCTGTGAGCTTTGGTGTTAGGTCCAATAGGTCCGTAATAGTCGGTTGGACACTTGCGCTTCAATATATATATATATATATATATATATATATATATATATATATATATATATATATATATATATATAT
>NW_014039024.1:0-3170 GCF_001186125.1 Sphaeroforma arctica JP610 | reverse complement strand
ATGAAGAGTGCGGTGTCAAGCTTGGGATAAATGCTGTTGGCGGGCATGTTTCAATTTACACGTCTTCAGAGGATGAGAACATGCTATGTTTTTAAACTTGTGACTTATGTAGGCGTTTACACCACTATCTAATAAAAGGGTTTAAATAGTCTTGATTGTCCCAAGCGTGTGAAGTTAATTCAGCAATGGTACCGACTATAAAATGTGTACAATAGTATGTATGTCCTTTATCGTTCTCCATATTATATCATATCAAGTGGTACATTATAGTCATTTTTCCTTGCGAGTGTAATTTTGGTTATCGGAATGCTGCTAGTGCCACACTATTTTGAGTGCACTAGAACCATTAGGTTACTTTCCTCGTAGGCTTCACTTCCAATCCTAATTCCAAAAGGCAATATTTGATGATTCTGGGATTTGGGATTTGTATTGGCTTTTTGATGATCTGGTCCCTAGAGACTGCACATTTACGTATATCAACTCGATCACCGACTTGACACTCTGCTATCTTTTAGGTTTTGTTCCATCTATTTTGCCTTTTCAATAAGTTTACACTTCGCGTCTCTCGCAAGCAAGGATATACAACGTTCTAATTATATTGTGCCCTCTTTAACCATTGTAACTCATGGCAGTCAGGCTCGTCCTTATTATAGAGTATTTGTAACTCACTATAACTCGTTGAGCGGGTGCTGTTTACGTAACCGAATCAACACACTCGTTCATCTGTTTGTACCCGTTTAAGAGATACGGCCAATAATTTGCATCATCCGACAACACAGTGCGCAAGAAGAACAAAAAGGTTTCTATCATGTGGTTCAGTTGCGCCTTGAGTCTTCGATTTGTATAGTAGACCTCTCTTGAGACACCTGCCTGATACGAGTACTATTGGTTCCATTACGTTATCACATAACTCAAAAATGTTATCAGAGTACATGATACCTGGCTAGCTGTGTTCAGAGAAGGATTGGTGACACAATTCTGCCACGGTCTGAAAATTTTTATCCTTTGAATAATAGAGAAGGTTAAACTGTAAAATCACATCAAAGTTCCATTCCATTCCGTTTGGCATGAAAGCGTTAGTCTTTGTGAGAACAGGTTCTACGATGTGGTGTGTAAACATGGTTCTCCTTAAACATGGTTAATTATTGTTGTGGATCTCATTATTGGTTGATCTACCACAGCAGTACCCTATCGTGATGTATACTGCGGGTATACGTATTGCCTGTTGTCACTACAAATACTTTTGTATTTGCAGAACAAAGTCGAGTAGAGATTCAGGAGCCTGAACAGAGCATGTTGGCAGTATCAAGCTGGAACATTGTTGAGCTTCATTTTTTTACTATTACGGTAGCCCGCCGTGAATGTGATTATCTAATGGCATTTATGTGTTTATCGTTGCATATATCAGTACTCACACACACGTATATATGTCTTTTTTTCGTCGTTCACTTCTCCGTTATGAACTACCATTTTAGTAACAACTGGGACACATAGCCAGTTGGGTATAGTAAGTTTGAGCTAGCTCTTATGTTACCAGATGAAGAACGTAGCATACGTATATTCTGTAGAGTAGTGTGGTATTGTCCTTGTCACACACTTTGCGGTAAAGGTGATGTATACGGGCGACACCCGTGGGATTACAGGGTGCATGGAAATGTACGTTCAAGTTGCTGTTTGGTATATCACAGTATGAAAAAGTTAGACTGACAAGAATGATCGATATCCTAAAGAAATTCTTGCATTGATAGGTGCCTCCATTGTATCGTGAACTGACAAGAAGGTTGAAGTACGGTGCAAAGAGGATAATGATGAGCGGACTGTGAGCGGCGGTCGTCAGGGCAGATTGGGTCAAAAAAGAACACTAAAAGTGCGTCTTCCGTATAAATCCGTGCGGATAATGTGTATGTACATAAATGTTGAGAGATACATATGATTAGATGAACACTTAATTATATTACCGACAGCGAAATGTTGCCAAGCGAATGATATGGATAAAGGCGTTGCTTCCTTTTAACTAACTCATACGAGAGGCTCGGAATGATAAGTATAACTAGGGTTCCGATGTCTCAGGTAATGTGGAGAGGTGATCGTTTTTGTACCGGAGCCGATGCTATGCCATGTGTAGATCTACAATGAATTAATTTATCTCAACGTTACAATGTTCCTAATCATCTACCAGCCCGTATGTAGCGCTTTCGCACAAATGTCGATAGTATGTATGGCGAAGACCTGAGAAAAGCAGGTCTATGTAGCTGAATATCCTATTTTAACAGTTAGGAACACAAATATGAGAGCTAGGGTAAGACGTGAGTTTTGATGAGTTGCAAAAAGCAGCAGAACGTAGCCCAAGCACAGACGTGATATATCTGCTATTAGGCAGGCAGTCTCTACGTGTACACACGTCGCCATCATTGTTGTCGACTAATAGAAATACACCTTGGACTATCTTCATGTACGTCGTCATTATCGTGGTCGACTAATAGAAACCCACCTTGGACTATACGATAAAACAACAGTACTCGACAGAGTGACATCAGTACTACAAGAACACATACAGCAAGTTTGAGACACAGAAGACGCCCACACGCATATCAACATCAGTATCACTCACACATGTACAGATATTTATAGCACGTTTGTCAAAAGATGACCGTTGTTTGTGTAATACATTCACTGGTGAGTCATATGTTGTTGCTATAAGATTGCTCTATGACTACTGGGATGCGGTAGCATCTTTTAACAAGATGCATCACTATAAAGGTCTCATCAAGACTAAAATGTCTAAGGAGCATTACCCTGAAGCACTCAATATAGATGGACGATTCACCTATATTAACCACGAAGGATGTACATTATATATTGTTTGTTTTTAGGAATAAAGTTGTGTAAACTTCGATGGAAATTACTAGGTTTCAAACTATATTAAACTAAAATACAATTTAGTCAGTCAGGATTTAGCAGTGGTAGCTTGTGTAAGAATGATCGGGACTGCCTCTTGTTAGGAGCCTAAATATCCTCGATCACACAGGGCGTACCTCTAGCTGTTCTTTATTGAAAAATTTTCACTAGAAGTACTAGGTGTTCATGACCACATGCCTAATTTGTAGATAGACATAATAACGTAAGTCACGTTACGTTAATATATTAGCTGATATAAATAAAGTTCCATC
>NW_014039025.1:8895-14080 GCF_001186125.1 Sphaeroforma arctica JP610 | reverse complement strand
GCGTCCGTGCGTTCGTGCGTACGTTTGTACGTTTGTGCGTGCTTGCATTAGTACGTGCGTGCGTGCGTATGTGCGTTTGTGCGTGCTTGCATTAGTACGTGAGTGCGTGCGTGCGGGTGTGTGTGCGTGCGTGTGTGTGAATATATACTTTATAATATAATATATAACAGTACATAATGTATAATATATAACATTTAGTATATATTATATATTATATAATATATAATGTATAATACAGACTATATATCATATATAATGTAATATAATATAAAATATATTATATATAATATATAGTATATAGTATATAATATATAATATATAGTAAATAGTCTGTAATATATAGTACATAGTACATAACATAACATTTAAGATATAATAAACAATATATAGTATATTATAAATAAAATATGATATTTATAATATATTATATATAATATATTTTATATTTTATATAATATATAATATACAATATATACTATATAATATGTAACATAAGATATAATATATAAAGTATAAAATATAATGTATAAAATATAAAATATAATATAGATATATATAATATGTATATATATATATATATATTATAATATATTTATATATATATATATATATAAAGTTCTCTAGTTCTTCCAATGTCTCCCAGTCCTTGCGCACTACTCCCATCATGCTTGCAAACATTGCCAGTGTACATGCGACATACCGTTCATAGACCTCTGAGGCGTACACACACCTACTTGTGCTACTGACTATCACAGATACAAGCTCAGCCAATTTGATACAGCCATCATGATGAAATACTACTGCTCGCCGCTGTTTAAGCAAACGGCAAAGGGTATCGACATTGGAGTGCATTCAGATACCTCTCTGACCTTCCCTTGAAATGTAATTATCGTGCGTGGGAGCGATAGTGACTCACCGCTACGGTGAAATGTAAAAGTATAACATTATTTACACACCTATCTGAACCATTTGGGCACATCTATAGTGGAGACTGTCGTTCTAGTAGTGGGGTTGCACTTTGGCCGTCATTCGCGCATGGCTCGGACAATCTCTACTCTAGGACATTATTTAAATAAATTCGAAATTTAGATTGCGGGGAGGCGTGAACCGTATGGACTAAGAAGTGGGAGGGATAATGTACCGCAACGCCAACCTCTATCAAGCGCACAAGGCATTCTAACTACTAGGATGGGCGAGCTATAGAATTCGGCAAATTATTCACATCAGCTTGGTGTGGGGTTTTTAGGAATCTAGAAGTTAATTGGTGATAAAAGGCGACTAACACCATTCGTACGCCGCTTGTCTGATGTTTTGGGGTGTGAGCACTCTTGGCCACTGGGAAATACGCAAACGGGCTGTAATTGGACATAAACTATCATACAAGAACTTGTACTTTTAGCCATAAACCTAATTACGAAATCGACATCATTGTTTCTAGCCTGCTCAATAATAATACTATCACAGATTTTCGTGCATTGTCTGATACATTACAATCTAATAAAGCAGTAGCGCTCTCTCGCTTACTATTGCTAAAAATACTTATAGCTCATAAAAAGCTGCAGTGTTTCCGCTCGTGCTGGGATATATAGCAATGCTTAGTTTATTGTACAAGTGACTTGCATTTGAATTTAACTTTTGAAAAATGTACAATCCAAAACAACCGTAGGTCAACAACTTCAACCTGGATCAGATCGCATCATCTGGTCGAGACTTTACCAACGAATACCCTGATTCTATCTAGGTCACTATTTAGTTTCTAAGTTTCTATTTCAATTAACTCAGTGTTAAGTGTTTTAGGGTTTAGAGTGTTAAAGTGTTACCACTGACACTCAGATCGTGGGGTACACTAACCGGTTTTTGCTGAATTTGCTAGCAATACCTTTTCCGAATTCCAAATTTCACGCAATTGATCTTTAACCTGGCGAATAACAACGATCAAGTCTTAGATCACCAGCAACGACACATCCTATATGTGAAAGCACAGCACAATTGTATAGTGTGCTTTCGCACATGACTATACATAGCGTTCTTTGCATCTCACAACCAACGTGCAGACGAGCAACGAATAAAGCATAAATGGGGACTAATACTGGAAAATGACCACAATACGCATCAGCATCGAACTTGCATCATCATCACTAACGCACCTCAACCTCTGCGAATATGAAGTCGATTGTGCGGTATGAAAGGTCCCAAATACGTGGCTGTGGAATGTCCAATTTGCGAGCCGCCATAGCATACTCGTGTGACAGTGTTGTGGAGAACACGCCCATGTCATCAGTCTGTGAAGGCAATCAGAAAAGTTTGAGTTAGGATCTTGGGAGTGTTTTTTCCTTCAATGGTTATATTTTCTCGCAATATTGCAAGCTTACAAATACACAGCCAATATGGAGACATCTGTGTGACGTAATATACAAACTATCTCGGAATGTTTAGACTATATAACTATTTCTCCAACTCTAACCACCTCCATTGCACGTCTAGTTCAGTGTTCTAGGTCTCGCTCCCTTATATTACCCAAATAGACATACAAAGATTACCCTCATCTACAAGCGCTTACACTTATCGCACAAGGATAGTCCTTCTCGTACAGGTCGTGGAAGTGATGATCATCGTAGTCCTTCACAGACTGTCCCATTACATTGGACGACATGCATATCTCTGCGAAATAAAAGAATTCGCTTAAAGAGTTAATACGTGATAACACCAAATATCACGTACTTCCCTAACAGATGACGGTGTTTAACTAACGGTGCAAAACTAACGAGCCCGATTCGTGCTTCATACACGAATTAAAGGGTGAATTTCCACGCTCTTCTCATTTCCTCTAGGACATCCACAATAACACCTTGTGTGGTAAGTTTAAAAGAAGGTGTATGTGAAGCAGCACAGTAGTACGTCTTCACTCAAAAAATGACCACTCAAAGTAATTGTTCCGAATATGCTTTGGATACGGACGTCTGAGCTGAACATTCGAACAAAAGCGAACCATAAAATAGGGGAGACAAGAAGAGCACGATCTACACAAATAAGGCATGAATGCACAAATGAGAGGGTGTGTGTGTGTGCGCAACATGTACTTGTGTTTAGGTACCTAGTGGTATCTGGGCCTTCAACACTGCGTCTTCCACGCCGTCCTGCATGAAGCATCCATGGCCAATGCGATCAGCTTTGAGTTCATTGACAATGTACAGGCTTTCTTCGGTGTTCTTTATCTCCGCAAAGTGGATTGCGAGTTTCAAATCCTTCTGTCTGTAAGCAAGCGGGCAGTATCGATTACGCGATGGTGTGTGCCATTACAGGTAACAGTGCTTGGTTTATATTTACCACAATGACAAATACATATAGCAAAATAGATAATCTTATATTGGATGCAAAAAAATCCAAGTTCTCGCCCTTTCCACTCATCTGCGATACTCTTGACAAAAAGCGCGGTAGTGTAATATTCTCAGCTATAACCTTCTGCACAGTAGAATCACCTCTTACCTGGCTAGGTCCCATGCACTCTGAAAATCGCGCGCGTCTTTGTGCTGCAATAGTCATTTTCCAGGAGCAGCCCAAATCATTATTGAAGTTATGAAATTGTCGATCATTGCACGGAAATGAAGGAAGAGAGAAAGTTGAGTAAGAAATTGCTAATGATGAAAGTGGCCTAGATTACAGGTCTGGGTACGGGTGTATACATGTGTTATTGGAATTACTACAAAGCTCGATATGCCTGACAATTTAAAGGCTATACCTATAAGTTTCGAGTCAAACTCACCGTTGGATCTCCACTGAAATCCACGCCCACAACAAACGGTTTATTCTGCGCTGCTATCCTGACGGTCTCCAGAGCCTTCTCTACTGAACCCCTTCTATCGATGCTGAGTATAAGCCGTACGACGATTGCACCTACAGGCGTATGTGACAATTGACCCATTGGAGATTGCCGTTGGATTGTATATATGCGCACAAGTGCTGTATCTGAATGTAGACTGTACATTGCAATCTATCTGTACACCTCCCACAATACCCACACGTAGCACATCTGCACACCTGTTGCGTGGGTCTTGCAACGGTAATTGTAGTTTCACATCGCCTACACTCCTATTGGACACAGACCGACTTACCCAGCACATCCAAACAGAAAATTCATCATTCTGCGTATAATGTCTACGCATATAAAGCATGCACACTCAAAAACTAGTTACAATCCGATACAGAAATTCACATACAATACAGTTGGTTGTTAACCATACCTTGGTGTTTGTCTTGAGCTGTTTTCAGTGCGTCGATGACTGTGCGCACATACTCGGCACTGGTGGGAGTATCCTTGGGAGTGGTCCGAAGCTCCAGGTACCTCACACCATCGTTTGCAAAGCCCTGCGATGTAAACAGACACCAAATTTGGGAAGTATGGGAAAATAGTAAGTCTCGAATTTAAGTTCATATATTCACATTGCAACAATGAGATGTTGGCGCGACTACAATGATTAGATCGAGATTGCAATACAGATGCTATATTTGGCATTAATAACGTACTTTCGAGTCATATGGCGTACAAGGGGTATTAGCATTCTATTTGAGGTTCGAGGAATGAACACAACCAGGCTACTATTATATTCTGGAAACTCATAGTCTCGAGGATGACATAGCACATGCAGTAGTAAACTCCTATCTATACCATGAACCATGCTAAGCATTTGTTTAAAATATAGGTACAAGGCATAGGCTTAATCATAACTCATCATAAACATATTTTGGAGAACTCATACAGCTCTCGAACCCACCCATTTCAGATTTATAATTATTTCAAGTCACACACCCCTATATTGTCATACGGTCCCAGCACACTGATGCATACAGTAAGACTGGGGTTTACAATAGTGAACTGCAGCGTACCTCTACAGTAGTAATACACGATCGTACACCGTGATATCGTGTTAAGCTGTGGCACGACAAACTCTCGACACAGCCACCCGATTTGAGCATACGGCATGCCAATTATTAAAAAAACCCTGGCGCACTCAACAAGGTTCGCATGCAGTGCTATGCATTACCTGTACCACATCCTTGGCTACTA
Organism: Sphaeroforma arctica JP610; assembly: GCF_001186125.1. Classification (NCBI taxonomy): domain Eukaryota; class Ichthyosporea; order Ichthyophonida; genus Sphaeroforma; species Sphaeroforma arctica. Next base: position 9,015 of record NW_014039025.1, on the reverse strand, counting down.
TTGAGATCGCCTCTTCCGAGCCCGTCAGCGCGTGAATGGCTCTAAATACATCGAAACACCTGTGCAAGGTCGTATGCGAATCGGGATTAGATCAAACACTCCTACCAGATTCATATATAT
>NW_014039025.1:4144-7301 GCF_001186125.1 Sphaeroforma arctica JP610 | reverse complement strand
GGATATGTATTCACCTGCTGCTTTTTTCCATCACTTGCATATACATGTCCTCAATATGGTCCAACAACACAATCTGTTTCAACGTGAACATGCGTTGATCTACACGACATACTGAGCCAGCGTTCGGGTTTCTCCTTGTTTGATAGCGTATATTGACTTGTCCGATGCCTCCAGCGGTAATTCCTCATGTCTGGAAAGCGATGCGGTATTGAATAAAATGTCTGTGAAAATACGAGCGATCAATTCTCTTTGAATTGGTAGTCTTTTTAAGTTCAGTATTCGTGCCTTGATACTTCTTGGCCCTAAGTCTTTCAAATTGGGTTGATCCTTTTGAATAGTTAAGCTTTCGCATGTGAAACTATGGCTCCTGTGGCCTTCAGGTGATCATACTCCACACACATATAGGTCCCTGACCGATCCAAAGAAGCAAACTTTCTGGGGACAGTAGAAGTATGTAAGGATGGTATAGCTGTAACAGGTAAACGGAAAGCCGGTACAATCGTTAAACAGACCCTGCTTGTCAAGTGAGATTCATAAACTCTTGATACACGAACAATCTGTAGTGGTTGCGGATGCCACACAAAAGCTTCACCTCCGCTCATCACGGAAGGGTTAATCGCCCCCGATGCTAATGGCTTCCGGTACCATATATTATCGAAATTTTTCACACCTAGTTTAGATACCGACCAACACATACTTTGCTTTGTACAGGTCCATCAATTTGTAGAGTGTGTCGTTATCGATTGAGCCGTTGAGGTGTGCATGTAGCTCCTGATAAGTATTTCCAAGAATTTGGATAAGTGAAATAAGTATTGTGCTCGTGTAGAATGTGTAACTTAGTTTGTCAACCCAATTGACATAGTTAAGAATGAATATAGTATTCAACATATAGATGGATGCTACGCAGGTATCCAAAGACATAACGTCCACTAAGATGGGTGCTGCTTGTACATACTATGCCGAAAGCACCAGGACTCGTTGAGATATCGTGATAATATGTTTACACGGACGAATTACAATCGAAAGCACCGGCGCGTCAACTCGCGAGAAGAGTGAGTACAAACCACGAGAGTGCAAGGAATTCTCAATTTAGAGCACAAGCTGTGTTGATATGTACCGAAAGTACTCATACTAGTATAACAATCCAACGTTTGATGTAGGGTAGAGAGCACTATCAGTTCGCTCGAAGTAAGCACACAAACCTCAATCAATGTAGGCGTCTTGATAACACCCTTGACACATATACTGTCCTTTCATAGTAAGGTTGCCCCGCTATCAGATAATTTTGAATGCTGTCATGTGGCATGGGGACTTAACCTCGCGTCAGCAGAACAGACTACATACATCAGTGAAGTCCATGAATTCCCCACTAACGTGTGATAAGTGGGGAGAAGATTGCATCTAAACAAGGCTATTTTATAACTTTCGCCCGTGATCATTTTGCTTGCGTATCATAGACGTTTTTTTGCTAGCACTCTCGTGTAGCGGTTGTCTGTCTCATGAGCATGAAATTCAGAACTACTATCTAACAATAACTATACTTTCGTGTGCCATTTTTGAATACTGGTTAGGTGTGAAGATCCCAAGATCTCAAACCCGAAGTATAACTTGCAGTATTACCTCACGTTCGTGTGGGAATTTTAGCACATATGATATTTAGTGGTCCATCGTACATGTAACAACTAAAAATTATCACGAATATGGTTGCTGATACAATCACGAACTGGAGTGTCGTCACGCCAATTCGCTGAGATGCTCACTTCGGTCTAACGTCTATTGTGACTGGCGAATGCTTCGCCTTCGTATATTTATACATACTTTGCGCGTCCTGCTCATAACACAGTAGTAGCCGATACTATCACATACTGTGGTATTACGATAACGTGTGCTGGATTGCTGGCATCGTGTCACATGGGAGATGATTGATCATCTTACTTTCGTGCACTCATTTATAACTCGTACACCTCAATTATCACCAAAACAATTGGTGGCTATGTAACGTACCACTTTGGGCAGTCTTCGGCAGAACTCGCGTATGTCCATGGTGCTGCAAACGTACTGACCATTGCCCGCCCACACACGAAAGTTCTAATACATATGTAGCCTCTCTCTATAATATTATTTATAAACAGGGAAGGCTATGAGCAATAGGACACCCCATCCCAAACCCAAACACACATATCACCCTCGCAATAAAATAAACCCTAAACAACATAGCTGTACCGAACTGCACTTCTGTGGACTCTTGGCTGTTGCAGCTCAGATCTCAGGATTACATATTGGTACTCCCCCCCTGTATGTACTCTCTTTCAAACCCTGCCACAACAAACCCTAACTAGAGGAATGCGCTCGACTACATTCCAGTCCGAGAGAATGCAGAATAATCAATCCCCGATGCGGACGTACATGTGCATATGTGATATATTCACAATACACTCGCTGTGTACCGATTCACAAACTCATGTTTGAAATCCTGCTGTCTAAGTTTTAACACACCTAAATTCTCGAATATAAACTATAAGCAGCACTAGCATCAGCACTTGTAGACAAGTAATCATGTCTAAGGCCACCAAATCCAAGTATGTCGTGCGAGAAGTGCTGGACGAATACCCTGTCCCAGATGACAAGCATGTCATCATGCGTGTCACACAAGGCTTAGGCAACAATCTAATAGAGGTGGAGTCCCCAGATGGCATACGTGTACTTACCACGCTCCCTGCCAAATTTCAGCACACTATCTGGATCAAGAAAGGTATGTTTTTGTTTTGTGTGTACACTATCTGGACCAGAGAATAGAAATATATCCTGTGGGAATCAAGAACTGTATGAACATGTTTTATGTGTACGCTATCTTGAAAAAATGGGTAGAAATATTAATTGGTGTACTATCTGGATTAGTACAGGTATGGATGTATTTCATATGTGCTTATCTAGCATAGCCGACCTTGCACTTAGGACAGTCACTTTCAATGACCACTTCGCTACGACTGTACATGCTTGTCTTTGGCAAAGTTAGTGGTAAACTATACAGCCACTGCACTGTACACCCGCTAGTACATTCCACAGCACTTGTAGTCTCTTGCTTTCTGGGCATGAGTATCTGCCTACATCCGCAGAAAGTGGCAAAAAATCCCTTTGCAACGTATTGACTATATAT
>NW_014039025.1:0-3360 GCF_001186125.1 Sphaeroforma arctica JP610 | reverse complement strand
ACGTGTGTGTGTATGTTTGTATGTATGTAGATTTATTGACTTCTATTAGGCATCTCAAAACTATCAAAACTTTCATGTGACTCCTTGCTGATCTTTTTGTTATTTTTCATATATCAATACTATAGGAGACCACGTAATGATTGAATACGTCGAAGCTGTAACCAAAGTACAAGCAGACATTACACATATCCTTTATCCCAATCAAATCAAGTTCTTGAAGAAGAAAGGTCTATGGTAAGTGTTTTTACATGTACACCTTTGGATTGGTTTGTCGGATAGTTTCAGATGCCATTTGTCGAGAATCGAATTGGGGCTGGTGAATTGCACGAGCCACTGGGCAGCCCTGTTGTAGATCCCCCTGTGTTGCTATAGTACTCTCGCCGCCTGTGCACGAAAAGGGTCGTAGACTGAATGATTTGACCCTATATAGTGGTAGCGGTCGTATTTTATATTTTACCTACTCTATCATGCGCATTTGTGCTATTTTTTTTCCAACCAGTCAAGGCGTATACGTTTTCAGTACCTTTGTAGACAGAAAATCTCAATAGCACTTAATAGTACTGTACTTTTAGTGGCCTCGTGGTATTAGATATAAACTTAAAAAACTCAATGTGTGTGAATATGTTTGACCGCGTATGCCGTATTGAATATATGCTAATAGTTCACTGCAATATAACGGGTCAGGCCCGCAGAATTCCCGTCCAAGTCAGAGGCACAGGCAGAGGCCGATGCCGAGTCACAGCCACCGCCTCGAACGAAAGAAGTGGTAGCGCCCAACAGTGACAGTGAAGCCGAAGACATGAGCGATGTATTTGTCAACCGCAACAGGCGCGTGCAGGTCGAGTCAGATGTCAGTGAAAGTGAGGACGAGAGTGAGTGAAGGGCTCTGCGGTGAGGATTGTGTGGTGTTGCATCCAGGGTTATGTTCGTCACCAGTAGTTGGGTAATCAGAGATCGGCATGTTGTTATTTGATATGCGATATACGCACCGCCTGTACGTAAAATGTGAAACACATCGCTGTCGCTGCATGGATGTGACCGCGGCAGAGTTGTGAGGGCTGGTGCACTGATATGCCAGTGGGCTTGCAGTATACTTTGGCCCGAAATGAGTCCATGTGAGTTATAACCTCGCAAGCGCTCGTGGGTGTAAATATCTGTTTCGAAAGACATCTGCAGACATCGCATTCGGTTTCAAAGTGTGCCGTGGGGGCGAACCTAACATGTGTATTCAGTCTGTAAGAAAGCGGGGTACTTGCACCGAAGTGGGATCGAGTCGTAACGAATGGTTGTGTACAGCATGGGGAACGTGAGGTGGAGAAGACAAGATTTTCGCGCACGTGTGGGTTGATATCAGTACACTCTATTAACTGTCTTGTAGCTATCTCAAGGGTTGCAACCACTGATGGAAGTCAACGAGTACGTCCTACCCTGGAACACCAATGCAGCACAGGCTCATCGATGTGTGTCAGACTTGAATTACCACAGATCACAGTGTTGGTAACGGGCGTGATAGGATGCGAGAGCCCTACTTGGGCTATACATGCGAGAATGGAGGTCACGAATAGCGCGGAGAGCGTTGCACTGCTGTGCCGATATGTTGACGAGCGTAGGTAGGTGGTTTTGTAGGCAACACTGAGTGGCCGCGGCGACTGTTTGCTACAAGAAAGACTCTATGCGGTATTCCTCGATGTAACTTTGTAAACTGGAGCCACCTATTTGACCAGTTTAGAAACCGAATCTCACAAACGTGCAGCATGCGTTTGCAGAATAATAGGATTGCTTCCCTTTTGTTTTATATGCGGAAGGAACAGGCGAGAAGTGAAGGCCGTGTGTGACTGGGTTGCGATTCGTCACAGAATTAGTTGAAGTGGTTACTAGAAAGAAACGCGAGAGGCCGGGAGGAGGATTTAGATCTGCTGCACTTCCAGTGTCCGCCGACTTCACATTCAATGATAGAGCGGATAGTAATCAGCATGGTGTGCTCTCATTTAAATAATAAATTTCAAACAATAAAATTGCACAACGCTGGGAGTTGATAGTCTAGCGATGCGAGTGAAATGAAGTGATTTGGATTGACTACCGTTCGGACGGGTGTGAGCTGCCTTGGAATGCGTGCGGAGTACATGCTCCTGTGCTGTGTAGGAGGGAAGGCTATCTGTATAATAGTCGTACACGCATCAGTACATGCAATTTAGGATTTTGAGAGAAATGGTCTATGTGTACAGGGTAGTGTAAGAAAGGCTGGCAACTGAAAAGCAGTGTGGTCGAATATGTGCGAGATTTGCGCAGTCATCTCGGAAGGTGACGCTTAACTGATTGGCATCTATCAGTAGAACAAGAATCCAACTTCGTTTGTACATGTAGTAAGGAACTGACACTGAATCGTGTTCTGTTATCGGAAATTGCTGAAGTTCGATGGTAAAGGAGTATGGATGCGTCCACTTTGAATAAACAGTCTAAAGAGTCACATGCGTGTAGTCAAATATATCATATGCCGCATTCAAGTAAACCCGTGCTACCTATGTATTCCCGGGCAGGTGAACAACATAAGTACGTACAACTTGAGATGACAGGACAATGCTTTTCAGGTGCAGGCAACTGTTGGTGATGAAACTATAAGCGAATTCGAATCAATGTAGAGAAGCCAGCAAGCAAGATATAGCATATATCAGCAATGCACATCTCCTTTATTTGAGTGACTACTATTTGATGAGCTCGGCAGTGGTGATTAGTGCGATCCCTTCTTCGCCATAACATTCTCGACTGTAACAATACATGTAGCGGCCACAGCTCCGATCATCACCCCCGGAAGCATCTTCAAAGCATACGTAAATAGAGACAGAAAAGTTAAGAACCCATCGCCAGGTTGTACATAATTATGATTATGAATATGATTATGACTAATAATAATTAGAATTACAAATATAAATATTATTATCATGATATATATATATATATGTATATGTATATACATTTATATGTATCTATATTTATCTATATATATATGTTGGTATATAAACATAAATATATATGAAATACATAATTACACATATGTGTATATGATATATATAGAAATATATTTATACACATACATACATGCATGCATACATACAAACATATACATATATATAAATATATATATACGGATATATATACATTTATATTTATATATAGGTATATGTACTGGTATATAAATATATATATGAAATACATAATTACACATTTGATGTATATGATATGTATATATAGAAATATATATATATATATATACGGATATATGTACATTTATATATATATATGTAATATTTATATATATATATATATATATATTAGTTTGGTGTCTTGTTGTTTCTGTGCGTA
>NW_014039026.1:8211-14086 GCF_001186125.1 Sphaeroforma arctica JP610 | reverse complement strand
TATATATATTATTGAAATATATTTTTCGTCCGTTCTGGCGCTCTGTGATGAGTGTTGTACCTTGTCCTATATACACATTCTCTCACAGGTGAGTATCGTTTAGATAGGGATCAAATTCTGAGTTTTTTCGAGGTCGACGCAGTGAAAACGAAGTTTTACCAGTATTTGAACGAAGAGGATGCGGCGGATCTTGAGCAGAAGCGTATCGAGTATTACAACCATGTCATGGCTGTCGATTTCCACAATGAGCGCCTAGTACAACTGCTGCTGAGCGATCTGCCCTCGATGTATGTAGACCCCCAAGTGAGTGTGTCAACGTACGCATAAGGTGTTTGTGTCTCTTTAGTTTAACGCGCCTGTGCACAACAATACCACTTCATATATTAAATATACACCTAAAAATCGGTGCCTATTTGTAGTGATATTGATCTAATAATATCTGTTTGTACAATCAGTATTGAGCGAATCGTTCTGCGTACGTTTTCATATCATATGCTTTCACCCATTATTACAAGAGCCCCGAACCTGGATATCTATACATAATTCAATCATTAAATGACCGTCATGGCCAATGGGTCCTACATGCAGCTTGCCTCTAATGTGTCGCAATCCCCTTCTCATAAGTTGCGTGCCTTTCAGCCAATCCCAGAATCTATCTCTTCGTTCTATCTTGGAAAATAATAAAACTCGGTTGTTTCATCATTACGTACAGGCTGTTCATAACCCAATTTCCCAGTTGTTTTGTATGACCTCGAAATACATAGTACTACGATGGTCTCGTCTAATCAATTTCTTTTACACTGCTTTCTCGCTCTCAACCCTAATTATTATTCTTCGTCATGTGTTCATGTTTTATTCGCTTAGCATCCTGCTTGTGGCTGTCTTCTACTCTCAGGAAGGCTCGCCTCGCAGAAGCGCATCGATTGCGAGATACAGAGCTCATAAAACAGGTTAGTAGTACACTCCAAGATGTGCTTTGTACATGAGGTGGAAAGCATAACGAAAACAGTTAGTACATCAAGGCTGTGATAGAGGCGGCTGTTATAAGCTTGGGCTGAGAACTCCTTCGCGCGCAGGCATGTCCATCTCAGTAGAACAGACCACACAACATATAAAGATGGATCCAAGACCATACCACATATAAAGATGGATTTTAAGACCACACATCACATAAAGATGGATCCAACACCACACAACCTATAAGGATGGATCCAACAACAAGTCTCTGGCTCGGCAAAATGCCCCAGCCAAACATTCGTGATCGTGTAAACCACCCTGCGAGCCTGTATATATGACACGCGCGCAATTGATCTATAGTCTCATTTGACCCGTTTTATGGTCCGCCGGTTTCGTCCTCTCATCAGGTCAGGATTGATCTCGCTAATCTGCGCCTGGACGTCTCCGAACGCAAGACCAGCCGCAATCAGCGCGAACGCCAGCGCTGCGAATGTGCCCCGGCCCTGGCCCAAAACATCGGGGCGCTGAAGTCGGCCCATTTTTTCGCTCAGGTACATAGAAGACCCTCAAAAGCTCTTCTCTCGGGAGTTCTGGCTTGCTTCTGTGTGTTTATCTCATGTGTGTAATGGGAACCTAGTCACGTGTTTTTCTGTGTGTTTGTTGTTGATGTGTGCATCCGCATTGCCTGGGTGTTCTACCTACCAGCGTGCGTCACTTCAAATGTTGTATAGTTCAGATCAAAATATTCCACCCCTATAGACCTGCTACGCGGGAATCCTCACTCTATCAGTAGTTGTAGTCATTCCTTGGAGCACTCTTCATATCTTTGAGTAGACATGGATATTGCGTAAGCCGTTCTCATTCGCCTTGTTGCAGCATGACTGTATGCTCGTGTGTATTTGGGTTGAGATGCCACGGTATTCCCCGTTCTCCGGGAATTGACCAATCAAATTCACTCTACAGCAGAGAGATTCGGATGAACCGAACGCCAATAGTAGCAGGCCGATCGACACTCTCATACCACGTGATGAAGATCCAACCCGTAATCAGAGCAACATAGAGGATGAATCGACAGCAGTGGTGTCCAATTTACTAACCGGGGTCAAAGCGGGTATCAGAAAGAGGCGGGCCAGGCGCATACCTGACCACGAGATAGCTCGCCTGCTTAAGGGGGATGAGTACTGAAGTGTGAACTGCGTATCAGCTGTTCGCGTGTAGTAGTTGTGTTCTCAGATGTGAGGGTGTGTCCGTGCGAGTTTGCGTCTGAGTGTGCGTGTGCGCTGGTATAAGAATCGTTTGGAGGCTCCCTAGGCGTTGAGAGAGATTTGGAAGCGTTGTGTGTGTCTATAGACCCGGGTGCGTGTTTGTGTATTCCCGGCCAGTCTGACACAGGAATGATCTATATCAAATATACAAATCGTCTCGGGTCGGAATGCAGCAAGCATACTATATATGTGCCATGACTCGATCTAAAGTGCAGAGTATAACTACTTGACTGGATACCATAGGGATGTCAACTGCAGCAAAAATGTCTCCGAATTGGGCTTCTTTCTGAACCGAAGTGTACTCTGGTAGGGCCTGATTTGTTCCAAAGCAAAACAGCACAAGGAATTCATCCTTCCGCTTCATTGTCGAGTACGCCATGTCTGGTCATGGAAGGCGGCTCATATTTCATTGTCTGCCTTTGCAATTGGATGGAGATGCGAATCAATACACCCTACCCAGTGCCACTCACATGTGTTGGAACCTCGAACCTCCTCAGCTCAGCTATATAGTTGACACTGATAGACTGACAGCTTCAGCATTTGAGTACCACGCCGCGCCGTTTCCCAGGCGACTGGGGTTCAGTGTTCGCACCCGAAGCCACGATGGGAACTAATTCAGTATCGTCACAGTTCATATAAGACTGGATTGACCATTGCAGTATCATCACAGTTCAAATCAGACAGGATTGTTTCTGTTATGTTCTTCCCAAGGATAACGGCTTTAAATTTTTAATATCGACTTATATAGTTGCACTTGAACACACTTTTGTGACGGGATGAGATGGATATAATTCAGTTCTATACGGGAACAGGTACCACTGATATCGTACTACCGCGCCGAAGTTCTATAAAGCTTAACGGAAAATTCGAAATATAATTTGCGACATCGTGGTATCAAGAGAGCAACAGTTGGACTATTGTCTCTCTTTTGCTCACTGCATTTCCGAATTGTCGGTAGTTTTAACTGAGCTGACGATAGTGGTTCTTAATATTTGTTGGTGGGACGCTTGAGGCCTGTTATGCCGCAAGACCCACACGCTTGTGCTGAAAAACGTTTGTGAAATTAAACTATACAAGTTGATAGACGGGTGACGTGAACGTCTACCGACAGATCTAAAAATCTGGGTGTGGCGAAAGGAGTGTAGTGCTCAATTCAAATGCAGGGGTCACACAAGTGCGAGAGAGGGTGGTGAGAGATTTCTGTAGGCTTGACTTGTCGTATGACAGTGCAAGTAGGGATCCACTACTTGTATGTTATATACATGCGCTTGCACATGAACTTGCTATATGAATACACTTGCACATGAACACACACAACAACGCATATCAAAGGCCGCGTTGTGAAAGGAGCAGCAATTGCATTAGCACACCAGTTAGTACAATACTGAAAATTTGCTAAATAGTACGCACCGTACGAAAACTTGCCGATTCGCTCACATACTGCAAATATGCGATGTACTTAAGAACGGTAAACCACCAGTTTAACTATTTTATCTTTTTGAAGTAATATCGAGTCTATGGTTTAAAGTAGATCAAATCAAACCTATTCGTACATCACTGATTTGATATTTATCACATGATCTAGAATTAAATAGATTCCGATACATGACAAAAACGTATCATCAAGGAACTACAAGGCAACTTCATACTTGGGGAGTGTCGACACTCGAGAAAAAATATAGGAATACAATTCGTTACACAATTTATTTTGCTGCGTACTGTGTCTATTAGTCTCTTAAAGATATTTGCCAAGCATGAAGGCTGCAGCACCTACGGCGACGGTCAAAAACGCAAAATTGTGCATTTGGTTCAGACTACTCACTACAACCCCAGGGATGTGGCGATGTGCGAGCTTCATGACAGCCATATCAACGTTTGTTTGGGGCGAGAATCGCGCTTTCAAATCATTTAGATTCGAGTTGATCATTATGGACTTCATGTGACTGAACTCTACAAAGCCTTGATAGCCGTGGTACTTACCGCTACCCGAATTTCCTACCCCTCCAAAAGGAAGGTTTTCGTTCAGCATGAATGTGATGGTATCATTGAACTGCAGACTGCCCGCAGACACATTCATGAACTTATTTTGTACATGCTTGTCATATGTGAATGCATACATGGCCAGTGGCTTCTCTCGTGTTAAAATCGAGTCGATCGCATCCTCGGCACCATTTACACGCAAGATAGGTAGTATGGGACCGAAAATCTCCTCTTGCATAGAGGCAGAAGCGTGGAAGGCCACCGAGTCCGTGCCGAAGTCTAAAAGTGTAGGTGCAATATACGAATCTGAAGCATCTGTTTCGCCACCATGAACTATGTACTTGCTGTCGCTCTTGATCATATTTGCTAAACGCTCATGGTGTGCCGGTACTTTAGCCATACGTCCAAACGCCATACTTTGCCGTGGATCATCACCGTACTGGGCTACAACCGTTTTCTTCAGCGTATCAATGAAATCTTCGGCAATTGAACTGTCTACGAACATGTGATCGGGCCGTATGCACGTCTGCCCGGCGTTAAGGCCTAATGATCCCCATACAATACGTTTAGCAGCTACTGCTAGATTGGCATCCTTACCGACATACACCGGTGACTTCCCCCCAAGTTCCAGTATGCATTTGGTCAAGTTTGTTGCGCCTGCTTTCGCCACCATGCGACCAAGCCCAGGTGATCCGGTTGCAAAAATGACATCCCAGCGCATCGACAACAGATCCTGGAGCTCGTCAAAGCCACCCGGAACAATACTAATAGCTTGTCTGTCCATGTACTGCGGAATCAGTTCACACAAAAGCTGCATCGTCTTGGGCGAGTGTGTCTCAGCGCCCGTTTTGACAACAACAGCATTACCAGCGGCGATGCTTGCCGCCATAGGATCGGCGATAAGTGTAATTGGATAGTTCCAGCAACCGATAATGAGGGCCGTACCCAGGGGCTCTGGCTTGATCATGGATGTGGCTGGATAGTTGAAAACATCAGTGTTCACGTGAGTAGCTCTTGACCAGCTATCTACATTGGCTATCATGCTGTCGATGCCGTTGATTGAGGCTTGTGTTTCGGCTAACCAGACTTCTTCGGGGCTCTTACCCAGATCTGCATACACTGCGTTCTGAATGAGTTTTTCATTTTCACTGATCATTCGTCTGAGAGCCTGTAGTTGGCTCTTTCTCCAGTGTATTGAAAGTGTTGTACCTGCTCTGAAAGCAGTGTTGGCAAGCCTATGAGCCTCAGCAGCACAGGTTGGCGATTTTGTTGCTTGGTTTACCATTTTAGATATAGGAATATATTGAGGGAAAATGTTGTTGAGGTGTTTGTAGTATGATACTATGAAAGAATCCTAGTATTTACATCCGCTTTAAATACTTTTCTTTTGAAATAGGAAAGTAAAATAGAATCAATGGTATTTTACGTTCGGAGATTCGCATATATTTACAGCAGCGAACCCGAACCTACGGATACTTTTAAATCCACATTTTGTTTTAAATAAAAAATCCCGGTCCCACGGTCCCAGAAACTCTCAGTCTTGAGTCACAGAATTTTCGGATGATGGAATGCCGAATGCCCTCGATATAGTGTCAATACAAAACACTATCATACCATTGGTGTATAACTGTACATAAGCCTCAACTGGAGAGCAACAGTTGTTGATTTCGTTA
>NW_014039026.1:0-3030 GCF_001186125.1 Sphaeroforma arctica JP610 | reverse complement strand
CAACATCCTAAACCCTAAAAAGATTAAAGGAATAGATCTATGCGTTTTCAGTTTGAGTTTCCGGCGAGTATCCTTTTTCGGCGGGGGTTCTGTCCGCTGGAACTTGTGTCGGTGGAATGTTGAGTGTGGACAGTATTTTTTTTTTAAAAGTCTGCCAAATTATAGGCAAACTTCAAAATATTATTTGTAAATATTTAGTGTTTTACTGATTAGTTTCACTGCTTGTTTAACACACCATCCGTGTACTGAGGGGATCTAATTTTTAAGAAGCAAACCTGGTTCACTATATCTGGTTTTGGATCTAATCCTAATTTGTTTTTCTAGACTTTTTCTAGAAACATTTCAAAATAATTTTGCAGAGGCGCCAAGTTGATAGCTCTACTGGTTCATACAGTTATGTATCGATTTATGAACAGGATTGAGCACTTTTCGACCTTGTCAAATCTTGGATTTCCATGTCGCGTATTAGCAGTTTGAAGCTTCTGAGGGTTCTCATATATAAAAAAATACAAGTATTACTAGTTCAGAACCTATCATTGTGGTACAGCGGGCGTATTATACTTGCTCAAAAGCACCATTCACGTGCATGCATATAGAGTGCGTATTCAAATATATTGCTTCGTTCTGATTTTCAGACTTTCGTTATACTTATAAAAGCAAAATCAAACTATAACAATGTTATTGTAATCACCTGTGGGTGAATACACACTGAGATACTCTCGATATTTACTCTGCGGCGGGACAGGTCGGCACTCGTGACAAGGCGTGTCTCAGGTGACTCTGAACTCTGCCACTCACAATGCGCATAAATATGTATTTTTGAAAAAAATGCACATATTTACACTACTCTATAAAGCTGTGAGAGAGAGCCAAGTATGAAGTTGCAACGCAAATACATGATCCCTTAAACGTTTCAAATCAAACGTATATTTACTTACATTTCAGTGTCCTGTAGCCCCTGGGGGCTGGGGCACTGTGGGATCAAATTCCAGGTCAGGCAATACTTTTGTCTTGACAACAAATTCTAAATAATATCAATTATCGAGACCAAAAGCAATAGAATAGGTGCACTATTTTAGGTCACAACATACAGGACAAAATATACCAATATACGTCATGACCCTCTCTACTAGAGAGAGTCTATTTTTGTGGAAAACAGCATAGCCTTCTAAAAACTAAACACACAAATACCGTTTTCTTTTTCTGCATTGACTGTCACTGATGTCATCAGTGTGCATTTTTAGTTTAATATATTGTTTTAAAAAAGACATTTTTTATTTAATATTTCGACAGTATGTGTGACATGTAATAAATAATAAGTACTCAAAAAGAAATGTACTGTAAATACATAGATCTATTTTTTTAATATTTTTTTAAATAACCACTGCTCTTGGAACTTTGGAAGTTGGCCTCCTGTTGAACAAAGAAAATTGAAGCCTGGAGCAATGAAAACTAAAGGTATGTATCCCATTTCACGGATATTGTCAATAGGTACAATACAATTCACACTCTTGACATATGCGCGTTCCTGTCGAAGACAGATACCGGGTATAAAAGCATGTGAAGTACATGGTCGGTATCATACTCGTGCACACATACACAGGTCTATTTCTACACGATGTCGTACGATCTAGCTCCAACTTCAGTCGGTCTTCTAATAGTGATTGCTACTATCACATTCTATTATATACGTAGCAGAACGGAAAGGATTATTGGCGACGCGAAAGAGAAATATGGACCACTCACTGAGCCCTGTTCCCCCGGGGACTACATGTGGAAGCTAGATACGGAATACAATAAGTGCATGATCAGTGCCGCAATTTTAGTTCGTAATGGGACTCTAGACGATCTTAACGTTGCGACAGAGAAGCTGATTCAAGACCCTTGGTTCCGACGATTTACGGACCGCCTAGCTCTATTTGAGAACCTACCTTTTTGGGTGAAGGATACAGATTTCAAGAAGGAAAATCATGTGCATCGGGTCCTACTCGACGCCTCGCAAAGACCAACAAATAGTGCTGAATTGAAGGAATGGATTGGACGATCAATTGTTGCTGATCTTCCCATCGATCGCCCGTTGTGGAAGATGGTGATACTTGAAAATTATGAGAAGTGCGATGATGGCTCCGGCGACACTATGTCGTGCGTTCTTCTTATGGCACATCACATTTTGGGTGATGGCGTCGCATTCAATAACATGATGATGACCATGCTGGAGACTGAATCGCAGGTGAAGGGTATTAAAGTAGAAAAGCCAAAGCAGGTCACCCCAACCAAGCCACCTGCAAAGGCACGCCAGACACCCGCATGGCTTACTTGGCTGTTTGTAGCTTTGTACACCGTACCAATCATGGGAAAGTTGATCATTTCAAAGAACGATGTGAATCCCTTCAAAACACAGAATGTAAGCGGTAGAAAGGTCGTGGGTATGCTGGACACTCCCATCGAATTATCCAGATTGAACGCTGTTCGAAGAAAGCTCGGTTTGTCTATAAACGATGTCTTCATGGGCGTGATCAGCTGTGCTCTCCAGCGCTTGTTCGCGCGAATTGAGCCAGACAATAAAGTAGAGTGTATCAAAACCGCCATGATGGTCAACATGCGGAGCAGTCCACACGCTATAAAAATGGAGAATCAGTTTGCTACACCCGTGTTCGACATGGATGTCACCAACTCTGACCCGCTGGTGGCTTGCAAGCAGATGGCGCCGGTGATGGAGGGTATAAAAACAAAGCCCATCGCGAAAGTCTTTTTCACCAACGTCGCACTGGTAGCAAATTTGTTCCCCTATATTTGTAATCAAACTCTTCTCGACTACCTAGCCAGCAAATCGTCCTGTGTATTAAGCAATGTGCCAGGCCCCTCAGAGCGTATGTATCTCAATGGGAAGCTCGTGGAGAGATTAGCAGCATGGTCCCCACAACGGAAAAGTTGCTCATTCGGTATGACTATGTACACTCTTGGTGGAAAGGTGAATATAGGTGCAGTAATGGATACAGGAGCCGCAGACAAAGCCCAGGCATTTGTTGA
>NW_014039027.1:12114-14087 GCF_001186125.1 Sphaeroforma arctica JP610 | reverse complement strand
CATATATATATATATATTTTAGCTTTGTTTAACTTTGATTCGCACTGTACGTTTAAGCTCAAAGCGGCACACTTTATGAGTCGATACCCAAACCTTGTTTAGATAAGATCATATGAGTCGATAACCACACCCTTCATCCTCGCATAAAAGAGACCCAGACCCGATATATTTATATCACCATTTGCATGATGCAGTAGATAACTTAGATATCACTATAACTGTATAATATGGATTTATTTTCAGCCGAAAGCTGATACAAAACACTATGTGCTTTTCGATCGCATACGCCACTGGTCACAGAGACCCTACTAGACCAGCGAGATCGCGCTTTGCGTTCGATCAGCCAATAAAACAGCGCGCTGCGCGCGCCAGGATTTAATCAAATGTGTGAGCTTCGCTCACACCTGATATAATAATAAAATCGAATCAAGTGACATACATATTTCATTATGGATATTTGGTTATTCATTGGTTAATAGCCACAAAGGCGGAAATCTGTCGTCCATACTCAGTGACTCACTCCGTTAGAGTTTAGACTGACACACAGCACCAGCACTGCACACGGATTCCTGACCGAGGAACACATACAAATAAACGTACAAATGCATAGTATTATTTTCAACGTTTTATACACGTATTTATTATTTTAGGAAATACAAATATATGTATATAATTAAAATTAGGAATACTATTAATTTATGTAATATGCCATATTTATGAAAAATGTATGGCATATTTATTTCATATTTATCATTTTCCTAAAAATATATTTCGGGCATGTTTCATATTTGTTATTTTTCCAAAAAATATATGTTACAAATTTATTATTTCTCTTGTATAATTTCCTCATATGTATTATTTCGCCTATATTTCCACATATTTAAATACTTCATATTACAGTGTATTGACATAGCTTGCTATTTAGTATGTGTGACGATAGTTGATACTTAAAGTTAAAAACACATTGATAAACAGTCCTTGTGTATGCACAACACATATGCACAACGTAGCATAGTAATCTACTAAATATGGACATATATATAAAGCTTACACTTGGTTTATGTACACTAAAAAGGTAAGATCTATATAATAAATAAATCACGAGTTATATGACATCTAAACACGCATTTTTGTAATGTCCTTATTCTGAGTCATAGAACTCGACAGAGATCATTTAGCAGTGAAGCAGGAAGATGTACAGATTAAGCTGCACTTGAATACTGTGCACTGGGGTGGCATATGTGGGCATGTGGGCTTATATTGTCACTGTATATAAGTCAAATAAACTAACAATCTATGTGTAGATTTGTGTATATAATATATGTGGTTGCTTGTCAGTATTTCAACACCACAAGAGTATATAACTGGATAGATTTTTTTTGCCACCTTTTTTTGTTCGAAAAATCAATCAATTTTCAAATTGGGAACAATTTACCACCTTATTTGAAAACGGTGGTCAACGTGCATCGCGCGGAAACAGGTTAAATTGCAACTGACGCTATACTACTGGTACGATAGCTCTGAAATTGGTAACATGGCTCAAGGACAATACTAATGATAGGTGTGAACAATTATTTGTATGCCTGTGAATTACAAAGTTCACAATGTCCCTTCTGGCAGTATATGTGACAAGTGTGGATTACGTCGGCTGTGACCAGGATGCGCTCAGGAGACAAAATATCGAACTGGCATGTATTGTGAAAAAGCGTTTTTCGGGTATCACCCGACTACAATAGTGTCAAAAAGAGTGTCCAACATGTGGGTTTGTAATTTTCGATGTTATTTCGTCCTATTTGGTATAGTTCAAATTACAGGGTCTTTCACGCATACTTGCGAAGTTACACAACTATATATATGGACACATATGTCCTTGAAAACACACACATATATATACAGGCGATAATATATATATATATATATGTTATATATATATATATATATATACAATATACATACATACATACATACTATAC
>NW_014039027.1:7572-11548 GCF_001186125.1 Sphaeroforma arctica JP610 | reverse complement strand
CAATATACATACATACATACATACATACATATATATATATATATATATATATATATATATGAGAAATATTGTATATTTCAGAAATATGCCATACGTACAATATACAAATTTACGGAAATGTTTATGCGATATTTTACGTCAGCTATAAATCAGCTACTATACACATGTGCAATTCCCTTAATGTAGCTACAAACTACAGCACTTTGCCTATATAATTATTCCGATATAATTACAAAATACAGTCAATATGCCTATATAAATCCTTTGATAGAACTGCAAAATACAGGCTATATATGCCTATACAATTCCTATAATACAGCCGTGAAATACTATATATTATATTTCGTATTGTACGTATGGCATATTTCAGAAATATGGCATATTTTAGAAATATGGCATGTTTATAAAGAAAATGGCATTTGTTTAGAAATATGGCATATTTATGGTGTAATTCAATTTTTTTATACCAAACATTATTTTTTTTGCCATATTTCTGAAATCAACACTCGTACTACATATTTTTTTCCAAATTCCATTTCGTATTTCATATTTTATATTTAACGTTTGCAGTGCATATTTATTATTTTAAAATATTATTACGCCAATTTTTCGCTATATTTATTATAGAAAAATATGTGTTCCTCGGTCAGACACGGACACAAACAGTGACAGCAGACACTCTCAAAATCAACACAGAAATTAATATATTCTGGTTATTCATTGGTCAACGGCTACAAAGGGTTAAATCCATCGCCCGTACTCACGTCTTTAAACTGCCTCAACAGCGACAACTCGCAACTTACAATCCAGTAATAGGTATGTTTGGCTTTTCATTGGTCAAAGGCTACAAAGGCGGAAATCCACCGACCGTATTCACTCTCCGTTATATCGTCTCCAAAACCAAGTCCAAGTCACTCAGTCACTCCCAGTGGTCTCTCAGTCTCGAGTCCAAACTTCAAGACACAACAAGTCCACAACAAGTCAGTGACAACTGACAACACACAACTTTGAACTCACAATCCAATAGTAAAGTTTATTTAGTTATCCATTGGTTAATGGTTTCAAAGGCGGAAATCCGTCAGTCCGTTTTCACTCCGATTTTACCGACTGTCGAAAATGTAAAAAAATACTACTCCAATTTTCCAGTCCAATCCGAAAAAGGTTTCTTGGGTATTCATTGGTCAACGGTCACAGAGCGGCAAATCCGTTATTGTCTGTCACAGTTTTGACTTTAGAGTTTGTCTGTATGAGAGACATCAGACAACTAGAGAAGAGGCGAGTCTGCTTCACTCTGCGACAAGAAGTCGAGACGAGAAAGAGTTGCACTTGAGTTGCACCTGTAAGTTGCAACCGAAAGTGGGAGTAATTGGATTAAAAATTGTCGGAAACTAAATTTATTTTTCCTCCATGTATTTTAAAATATCTGCCGTTTTTATTGTTATATTCCAGCATGCAGACTGTGCTTCTGTCTCCAATACAAAACAAACTAGGAATTTTAAACAAAGTCTGTGACAGTTATTATATTTAGACGCTTCTTGATTGCGAATTCCATTTGGGGGGGATAATCAGTTCATCAGTTGCCGCGCTCTCTTGGGGTGATCTGTGGCAAATCCACAGGCCCGCCAAAATTCTTCCATGTTCGTAACTTGCTTTATTTTTTTAAAATTAGTAAAATCGGCGGTTGCCATTTGGAGGGTCCACACGGGGTTCTACTGATGAATCTGGGGGACCTGTGACAACTGTCACCATCATGAATGTACGCTGGAGAAGATGTGTTTCTGTTAAAGTCTTTCGCGTGCTGGAAGAGTATAAAGTTCGAGCAGCCCAGCGTTTGTATATTCACTTGCTGTGATTACTTCTTTTCAACACTCCAACCACCGCACACACATTTATACAAAATGCCTTTGGGAGAAATTGACGTGAACACCTTGGACGCCAAGATGGCCACCCTCAGAGTGAAAGCCAAGAAGATGGATGATGTTGCGGTGACCCTGCGTGAACCCATAGACACATACAATGAAAAGACTGACGAGCCCCTCCTCAGAGAAAACCCTCGTCGCTTCGTGCTATTCCCTATACAATACCAGGAGATATGGCAGATGTACAAGAAGGCCGAAGCTTCTTTCTGGACTGTTGAGGAGGTTGATCTGTCTCGTGATCTAGCTGACTGGCAGAACCTCAAGGATGGCGAGCGCCACTTCTTGTCCCATGTGTTGGCTTTCTTCGCTGCCAGTGATGGTATTGTGAACGAGAATCTCCTCGAGCGCTTCAGCGGTGAAGTACAAATCGCCGAGGCACGTTGCTTCTACGGATTCCAGATTGCCATTGAAAACATCCACTCTGAGATGTACTCTACGCTTATCGAGACATACGTCCGTGACCCCCGTGAGAAGGATAACCTATTTAACGCTATTGAGACACTCCCTGCCGTCAAGAAAAAGGCCGACTGGGCCCTCAAGTGGATCAACGACGATGCCTCCAGTTTCGGTGAGCGTGTGGTAGCCTTCGCTGCAGTAGAGGGTATCTTCTTCTCTGGCTCCTTTGCCTCGATCTTCTGGATGAAGAAGCGTGGGCTAATGCCTGGACTAACTTTCTCCAATGAGTTGATCAGCAGAGATGAGGGACTCCACTGTGACTTTGCCTGTCTGCTACACGACCACCTGGAACGTAAA
Organism: Sphaeroforma arctica JP610; assembly: GCF_001186125.1. NCBI lineage: Eukaryota > Ichthyosporea > Ichthyophonida > Sphaeroforma > Sphaeroforma arctica. Next base: position 8,876 of record NW_014039027.1, on the reverse strand, counting down.
CCCAGCGCCGAGGTCGTGAAGAGTATCATTGTAGATGCTGTTAAGATCGAGCAGGAATTCCTGACGGATGCCCTTCCCGTGGCTCTAATTGGAATGAATCACAAGCTTATGTGCCAGTACATCGAGTTCGTGGCCGATCGCCTGCTACTCTCTCTTGGTCAACCTAAGGTGTGTTTATTCGACTCTTTTAAAAGTTGTGGCCAACCACTCGTGTTCAGTAGTCATACATGAAACTTTAATTCACTGCATATATGTGCTTTTCCAGACCTTTACATTAAGCAATTGTCCTAAATTCTTATCATATTGCATTCATCTGAATAGGTTTACAAGGTTGAGAACCCCTTCGACTGGATGGAGCTGATCTCCCTACAGGGTAAGACCAACTTCTTCGAGAAGCGCGTAGGCGAATACGCCAAATCTGGAGTAATGGGAGACAAGAGCGTCAACCAACACAGCTTCACCATTGATGCCGACTTCTAAATGACAATGGTATAATCTATTGAAATAGTAGCTCTTCGTCGTCAAAACGCACTCTAGCAAGTGTGGAATTGGAAAGCTGCCGATGATCCCAAGTACGTGCCTCATATATAAGTTGTATGCACGGAAAGGAATGATTTGATCACGCGTAGTGAGAGAGCGCAGCTAGTTACATGTGATGAGCCGGTTCCAAGGATGCTAGTATACATGCTGATACTAACATTGGATGTGGGGGGGATTCGGTGGTCCATGTGTGACTGAATAATTAGGCGTTAATATATATCTGTGTGAGTAGCTCGACGGTGAAAACACAACGGCTAGAACAGCCCTGCGAATGATGTGGATACAATATATATTCACATTCACACAGACGCACTCGTAAATGGTGGGCGAAGTTTTGGTCGATACAATATGGATTGTATCCTTAAGGCAACAACTACTTGCCTTTAAATGAAGAAACCGTATCGCTGAGCCGAGCGTTCAATAAATCATCATAACATAATCTTTGACCATTTGCTGAAAGTAACTTTTTGCTGCTAGATATTTTTTGCAATGTTCCCAACATTCATAAAGGTCATACTTCGATATAGGATACTTATATTGTATATTTTTTAAGTGTACTCGACAGTGTCATGCGTAAACGAAATATCTTACTTATATTTATATATAATTTGTACATATATATGTAATATAATATATTTACAAAAATATAATATATATATATATATATACTATATATTATATATATGTAATATGTATATATATACATATATGTAATAGAACATATGTAATATAATATAATATATACATATATATTTGTATATTTA
>NW_014039027.1:0-5491 GCF_001186125.1 Sphaeroforma arctica JP610 | reverse complement strand
TGCGCAAGAGAGGTGTACATAAAGAGCCTGAAGCAGAATGATCATTCACGACGTTGCGATGGAGGATGCGGCCAGAGGGAAAGCATACAGTCATGTATGCTTGTATAAAAACTCCGCTATCGTTGACCTTAGATATATATTCTAAACACGTTTTTCGACACCTATATACCTGCTAGTACAGAGATTTCTACAGGGACTCTTAATGTGCGTCAATATTTCGACGCATGGTCCAAGAAAAGTTTACCTTACTGAGTACTGTCGTCGGACATGCCGAGAACGCTTCTTGATCATTGATCGCAGCAACTCGTATATCAAGATCACTTCGTCACATGCCCAAATTACCCAGGAACAGACTCGGTATTCCAAGCAAACATCATCGAAAGCGAAACTAGAAATTACTTTTTATTTACCATCAACATGTCACCTTGCCGTGACATAGGTTGTTGAGAAGCCAAGCCAAGCCAGTACAACTGAGCCCAACCCGTGCCTACATCCCCGCCTTCCGTACCTTTGCACTGCGGAGTGTTCCCACCAGCACTTCTCTGCGTGTCATCATCCTTTGTCGTACAGCCATGCACGCATGTTTGTCCGCGACAGATATCGCTTTGCGTATAGCAGCGCTATTTGCATCCAGTGCTATATCAACGGAGCGTAACTCGTTTCGGAGTTTAGATTTCCTTTCCTTTGAAGATTTTGATGCCGTCGGTTCCAGCGGCCGAGGTCCCGAAGCCGCGTCTTCTGACGTACGGTTCAAAACAAAGTTTGCTTTGGCTGTGCCAGGAGTGTTCGAGGCTGATCCTTTCGTACCCACATCAGCGCCCTTACGCGCAGGTAGGCGGTTAAAAAAATCCGTACTATCAGTCCTATTTCTTTGCCTATGAGTACCAGATACAGTATAACTGTCCACATTCTCAACACGAGGGCCATTCGTTGGTTGCGGAAGGGCATCCTCATCCGTCCGCGATGCGAACTCTCCTATGTCGCTCAACTCTTCCCCAGGCTTCGCACACTCCAAATCCACCCGTATCCGTATAGGTTCTGCCTCCAGTGTCTCGCATTCTCCGTGCCCTTCAGCCGATCGCAGGCCAACCTTACCCGCCCCACTCCCCCAAGTCAAGCGCCTACATCGGAGCTCAGGCTGACCTGGCGTACACTCCTCGGCTTTCATCGACTGTCGTGAAGGTCTTAATGTGCTAGGCATGAGTTGGTGCTGGATCGCTATCAGACGACGTCTCGCATGTGCCGCAGATGTAGCGTCATCTCTGGTGGCTCTATCTGTGGCAATTTTGTTAGCACTTGGTCTTGGGAGCGAATCCAACTGAGACTGTGCGGCTGTCCCCTTGGGGCCAGCGTCTACCACAGTGTTACTCGATGCCTTGAAGTCATCAAAACTGCTACCAGCACGCGTACTAATACCGCCACTGACAGTATCAGTATCCACAGTTGTATTCGACGAGCCTTCTGTCAAGGCTATACCTCTTTCACCAGTAATCCTTTGCTCATCAGTAGGTAAAATAAATGCACCATTGTGCTCATGAGTCTCGATATCGCCATCGCTGAGGTGTTCCCTGTGCGTATCAGCTAGACTGACTCTGTCTGAACTTTCTTCACTCCTAAACCTACCACAGCCAGCCGTTCGCTCCATTGTTTCAACCGAATTGAATCCGTTCCCACTGCCATGCCCCTCGTATTTAATATTTTCATTCATCTCCTTTTTAGTTCTCCGTTTACTTCTACTTCTCCTTTTACTTCTACTTCTGCTTCTACTTCCGACCCGGCCACCGCAATCCCCACTTCTACTTTGTCTACCTATACCTCTGTCTCTGTCTCTATCTCTCTCATTCCCTTTACTACTTTCGCCATGACGGTACTCCATACCGCTGCTTCGAAGCTTTCTGCTTCCCTCATAGCGACCATGCCGTCTATCTATTCTCTTACTTTGGCGTCTCCGATGACTTCCAAGCATACCATTACCGCTACTTACACTACGACTTCCATCACTACTGAGCCTGTCCCTTTCACGGCTCCAATCCCTACAGCCCCGCTTACGTCTACTGTTGTGAGTATGACTGCTATCACGTTCATATGTATCACTTCGGTGTTCCTTGTCCTGTTTCTGCCTGCTCTCCCATACCTGCCCGTTGCCATGGTGACTACCAGACACCCCTGTCCCTTGTCTGCCACCTCTATCTTCACGTACCACCCTGTGTGTATCCTCACCATCTCGGCAATCCTTCCTACCCTTGCGGCAAGCGCCACCATTGCTGCTATCGCTGGAATGAGAGCCATCGCTTGCACTCACCCTGTCTGATCCCACACTCTCATTCAAAGTCAACCGCTCGTCCTGTCCCCGTATCCCTCTGTAATCCCCTATCTGCCTTCCTTCTGAAGCCTTTCCTCCCGCCATACCCTGAGCTCTTGGCTGGGTGTTTGGGCTGGACCGTGTCCGAGTTGTTTCAGCACCCCACCGTGTAGTCAACTGAACGCACTTTAAAATATTTGCTGCCACTACCGACTCTCCTTCCGCCAGCACTGGTGTTGGAGACCGCCTCGGTGACACGGCCACACTCTCCGTCTGGGGCAAGCTCCCTTCCAACTGGGTCAAGCCTATACCCTGCTGTGGGTGCTCAGCAGCTTGCGACTGTGACGACGGGTGCGAGTGTTTTCGTTTGCTATTGTACTTCCTAAGTTTGTGTTTTGGGTGCCTACGCGATGCGTGTGAGCGTTCGTCGTCACTGCTACTTCTCACCAGTCGCTTGGTGCCAGCACGCGCATATGTGCTTCCACCACCTTGTGTACCTGAGGGCGCTGATCCCTCTCCCGGTAAACTCGAGTGTGCGCGCGAGTGAGCGGAAGAAGCCGTATGTGTAGGTAAAGATTCCGGTATACTAGCACTCATACGTGCAGGCTGACAACCCACAGTGCCTGGACTATTGCTAGTCGAGGACCCCTGTTCACCCCGTACCAATCCATACGGATGCATCTGTGTCAACTGCCGATTCTGTAATATCTGCGCCTGCGTTTCTAGTTCCGAACTTTCCCCCATCGAACCGGCCGCAGTACTAGCCCCGTCTCGACCAACACTCTCCACGTCTCCTGTGATATCACCCTCAGTCGCGTCAGAGCGAGTGACTATATCCGTAGTCAATGTACCAGCAACAGAGCCACTCACTGCCAATTCCGCCCCACCCGCCACACTATCGGCACGTGCTTGTACTTGACTTCCCACCGGTGTGTGTGCTTGCCTGATGGTCTGCGTGTAGTAGGCAGTGGCGTTGAAGGGGATGCTGTCCACGGTGTTGTACTGTACGCTGTTGTCGTAGCCTACCATGTCGTAGGGCGAGCGCATGAACCCGAACAGCTCATGTGCGAATTGGGGTGTGGCATCGAAGAGGAACGGGCGCAGGTGCGTCTCAAACTGTGTAGGTAAATAGCGGAACGGGATGGTAAACTCAGGTGACTGACGGATTATGCGAGCTTGGATACGCGGAGAGTATGATAGTGTGGCAACGGGAGGATGAATACGGAGCACCAGGAAACGGGGACATATGACTGATTATAACTCCGTATTGAGATATAAAAGTAAATGACCAGCGCTTGGCCGAGACGACCCCAACACACGCCCACCACGTTGTGTACAAATAAAGAGAATCAGAGATCAAAGTTTTTATCAAAAGGATAGTAGGTAAACACGAATACACATGCAACACAGGGTGTTAACAATAAACCTTTGAGCATAACCTACCTCTTCTGATTGGACTTCGAAGCGCTCCACCAGACTCATTGTTAAGGTTGTGACCAGGTCAACATTCAACGCCTGTAGCAAAACCTGATATAGGGGCAATACAAGGACGTGAGCGTACGGTTTCACCCATAACATTGTATACCGGAGTAAAATGATAAGGTTACAACCAGATCATGAAGGAATTAAGCAACATATAAAGCTATATAAACGGAGATAAGCGGTTGATGCTCGATATATAACAAAATGGTATATATATATATATATAAATATATACGCGTGTTGGCTTGATACCATACCTGTAGATCTCTGATAATGAAGGGTTCGAGTCGGCTGAGGTGATGGGGATGTGCTGCGTAGAACGTCGGAGTGAGGTTACGAACACGTGTATGTGCGTTAGTTCCTACGTGCCGATATCGCAGCTTCAAATTATACACCAACCTGCGAGACATAGACAAGAATATAGCACAGATTTGTGAGTATTGTGGATGAGTTTACATGCGCGAGACATAGGTCAGAGAATAGATAAGGGAAAAAAGGACCCTGCAAATATATACACGTGCTTATATTTATAAATATATATAGATACCATATATATATATATATATATATATATCCTACATACATACATGGATACATACATACATATATACAGACATCAGAAAACTATAATAGAAAAGAATTTTTTACGGGCATGAGATTAAATACTTGCGGAAAACTTTTAAACTGGGTATAGACATATTGATATTAAAACATAAATTGAAACACGACAAACAGTCACTTTTCGCTTTTTGAGTAGAGTCACAGGCACACGTGTACAAAACGAGGATAAAAAATAAAATCAAAATCACCGGTGTATGTTCCAAATTTGTAGCCAAAACGTGCATGTAGGCATACCCACCTTCTCGTCTCCTTGGACGCTATCAGCCGTGGGCTATGATACCTTGATGCAGCGCTAGCAACCATTTCTCGGCGCATCTGCGATATGTCGCTGCCAGCACCTGAACCATGCCGAGAAGACCCTTCTACAGACCCCCGTTGTGAACCTGTTCGGCCCCTTTGATACCCTCTCCCACTACTGTGGCGGGCCGATGTGCCAATCAGATTTGTGGTGCGATAGCGATGACCAATCACAACTGCAGGTGCTTGAGGACGAATGTTGGACGACTTCTCGGGCTTCACCGGCAGATCTGTCTGTATTGCACGAATGAAGGTATGTGCCAGCATATTTAAGAGGTACGGATGTAAAAATATAAGTATATATACTTGTGGGATTATATATGTAAATACATGCATGCGTGTGTGCAGACAACCGTATTCAACAGCGTACATCTGGATCCGTGAAAGAACGCATATACGTTAATCTACTTCATGACTGCATACACAAATACATAAGGTACTCCTGGACATTTGACAGAAACGCAGTAGTATTCAGATATACAAGCACGTACACTCAATCAACCATGCATGCATGATTCAACTATACATTATATGGATAAAACTCGCTAGGTACTTCCGCATATACCAGAGCCCACCACTCGAAATTCAAATACATGCGTGTATGCCTACATATATACTAATACACATGAAACTACTCATCAGATCATTCAAATTGACCACTGCGAAATACAACCGTACGCAAATGATTGGCATAGTCGGAAGGAAGTATACACATACATGTGTGTATAAATGTACCTCAAACATATGAACACACCAACACACCAACCCACTCACCCACCCACACAGATA
>NW_014039028.1:10850-14106 GCF_001186125.1 Sphaeroforma arctica JP610 | reverse complement strand
TATAATATATAATATATTATATATATATAATATATATATATATATATATATATATATATATATATATATATATGTGTGTGTGTGTGTGTATTGATCCAAAACCTCGGTTGCACAGACATATTCAGGAGGTATCCCAACAGATACGAAGGTGTGATTGCTGATTTGTGTTTGAATCTGGAGACGTTGGATGAGCCAGATGCAAAGGCTGCGATGATTTGGATCATTGGCGAATACTCAGACCGAATAGACAATGCCGATGAACTGCTGGAGAATTTCGTGGACGGATATTTGGGTAAGATTCGTTTGTTTATTGGGAGAAAATGGAATTTTGTGGACGAATATTTGGGTAAGATTCGTTTGTTTATTGGGAGAAAATGAAGTTTCGTCGACCGTTCTTTTGGTAAGATTCGTTTGTTTATTGGGTCGTTAATCTCGTGTGAGTTTTGTCGTTTCTCGCGAATGCCCTCTTTTCCTCACAGTTTTACGATTGTGTGCTTAGCCCATTGTTATCTATCTATTTTTTTGCGTATTCAGTCTTGTTTTTAACTTGGGGGATTTTTTAACTTTCTCAGTAGTTCTTATTTTCTCACCAGTTTCATTTAGTTTTCCCGTGCCTTATCGTTTCTTCTTTTTATTCCCCCTACTTAGTATTACTTTGTCACGAGCATTAGTTCTACCCTAATTCCTTATTTTCTCACCAGTTTCATTTTGTTTCCTTATTTTCTCACTTGTTTTCTTATATCCGCACGTGTCCTTCGCTCGCCACCAGATGAGTTGCCGTCAGTGCAATTGCAGTTGTTGACGGCTGTGGTCAAACTGTTCTTACGCAGACCACAGAAAGCCCAGAAATTAGTACAGCAGGTGTGTACATTGGCATTATATAATTATATACGTATGTATACTTAAGCACATGTATGTAGAAAGACATAGGTATGTATGTACGTAGCTGTTTAGACACACATATGTATATATACACATGTTTAGATATATATATATATATATATATGTATGTTTATAATATATATATATATATATATATATGAACAAGTGGATACTGTGTATGTATGAACCCTGAATGGATTTATAGTCCATTGTTGATTCTCTTATGTATGCAGTTGTGAGAGCTTTATAAGTAAATAAGTTGGAAGAGGCTCATGCGAATACGTACTACAATGGATCAGCATTGTGTAGTCTGAACATCTTTTGGCTGGTCATCGTACACAAGCGGAGAGTATTACACGCATATACGTATGCAAAACGAGCCCTGATGTGCGTATGCTTGTATGTATATATATATATGCGTGTATGTATGTATGTATGTGTGTGTATATGTATGTATATATCTATGTATCTATGTATCTACCTATGTATGTGTATGTGTGTGTCTATGTATCTATGTAATTATATTCTATGTCGCTAATTATCGCTCACAAGCCCAGGCAATCCAGCAAGTACATCCATACCCCCCCTCCACCCTGACTCTCTAACCCACTGTTCTGTATACTGTTCTGTATACTGTTCTGTATACGTGTTGATGTGCTTGTGTACTACTGTGTCAGGTGTTGAAGACAACCACAGAAGAGGTACAAGACCCAGACCTGCGCGACAGAGGCTACATCTATTGGCGACTGCTATCAACAGACCCCGCCATGGCAAAGGTATCCATGGCAACCATGAGCACACACATGGAAAAATCATGAGCACACACCCATAACAACCAAGACGACATCCATAGCAACCATGAGCACACGCACATAGCAACCATTAGCACGCATGCACGGACCACGAGGCCGAAGCAATCACATCATTTATAGACACACGCGTAACAACAATCCCATCCGATGGCACAAACAGTCAATGGACTGTTTCCATCATATTTCCAACTACTATCAATATCTGGCAATTGTGTATACTGCGTTTCCATAGAAACCGTAAAATGTGTTTCCATAGCAACCCCAACAATGCTCCCGTATTTCTCATGCGAGTGCTTGCGGTGTGTTCTATTCTCGGCACAGCGCATCGTGTTGGCCGAAAAGCCTCTGATCAACGACAGTCAAGAACGCACCGAACCCAAACTGTTGGAAGAGCTGACCTCCACAATAGGCTCACTCGCCTCAGTCTACCACCGCCACGCCTCAGTAAGTAGCCCTACCACATGTGGTCAGTCATGAGCATGCGTGTTATTTGTTGCTGATATTTGTTAGCGTTGTTAGTAGTTAACATTCTTGTTAGTTGTTGATATCAATGGTAGTCATGCTTGTTGTTGGTTGATGATATACTCTCTTATTATGCTCCTCGGTTGTTATTGACATTTGTATCATTGTCGTAGTCTCTAATGACCAATCACTAACCGTATCCTGATGTGTTGCTTACCTACATCGCCTCATTAGGAATTCGTGGGCAAACCCCGCCACAAAAGGAGCTCAGGCAATCGAAGTAAACCCGAGACACGTATCAATGCACAAGACATGGGCGACACAGTCAACAGTACCACCAGCATGGATAAGGTAGCAGTGCAGCCAACCACGCCCTACAACCCTACAACCCTAAAGTCCTATAACTCTATAACCCTAAAACCGTACACCCATACAACCATGAGTGCGTGCGCGTGTGTCCGATCACACGCGTGTGGTTGGGGGTGCTCAGTGGTTAATAGGTAATGCCATAGAGCGAGTGTGTCAGCGTCAGCGTGTGACTTATTAACACCCAACCACAACAATGAAGAGATAAGAACACAGCCATTGGCACTTGGAATAGCAATGCATGTGTCACGTTGCTGGAGTTGTCCCCACTCCTGCATAGCAACCACCTCACTACTGCATAGCAACCACCTCACGACTGCATAGCAACCACCTTACTACTGCATAGCAACCACCTCACTACTGCATAGCAACCAACTCATACCTTTCTCGCTGGTTACCACTCGTCGCAACACCAAATACAACAGCAAGAAAACAGTATGGTAGGCGATCTACTGGATCTCTCGTTAGAACAAGCGCAACCACAACAGACCAACCCTCCAGGCATGCAGCTCATGGGCATGGGCATGAGCACCGACGCCATGACACAAGGAAATTACGGTAGGTGTCGCACCGTTTGATTTACGTGTATGTGGCAATATATATATATATATATATATATGTATGTATGTATGTATATATATATGTGTGTGTGTGTATGTATGTATGTATGTGTGTGTTGTGTGTGTATGTGTATGTATATATAAATATATATATATATATATATATATATATAT
>NW_014039028.1:5086-6197 GCF_001186125.1 Sphaeroforma arctica JP610 | reverse complement strand
AAGTCCCAATCTCTGCATTAGGGCAATGGACTTGAGATCAGCGGTCGTTTTGTCCTGCGACAAAATCAGATCACCATGGAGATGGGATTCGCAAACAAATCCAACGGACAGCTCTTCGACTTTGCTATGCAGCTCAATAAGAACAGGTGTGTATGAATAAAAACAGGTGCGTATGCGTACATCCGTATGCTGTTGCTGCATTGGGTATAGATGTGGCTATGCAGTGGCTGTTGTCGTGTCGTGTCTGAGATTGGTCACAGTGTACGTACACGCATTCGTCGCTAATGCACGTGTGTAGTGTGAGGCAACTCACTCCGACAACGCTCTCCACCGTCACCAGATGTGCTGCTAACAAACACCGTCGTTAACGTCGTGTGCGTTAAACACGTCTGCCTATGTGCGGAGTGTCCTGTTACACCCATCTGTTGTCATGTATGTGTATGTATTGCAATTATCTGTTGTCATGTATGTGTATGTATTACAATTATCTGTTGCCATGTATGTGTATGTATTGCAATTATCTGTTGTCATGTATGTGTATGTATTGCAATTTTTAATCCCCGCCTTCACCGTCCGTCGTCAGTTGATACTGTCACACAACCACACAGCGTCGTGTTCTGTATGGCTAAGGCTAACTCCAATGTGTACCGTTGCTAAGGCTAACCCCAATGTGTACCTTTGCTCTGTCCTGTGCAGTTTTGCGCTGACGCACGTGGACGCGTTGCGCGTCAACCCACCGCAATTGCAACCCAACCAACCAATCGCCCAGGCCACCGTAAGTGCTATTTATAGTTTTATCGTGTTCTATTTATAGTTCAACGTGTTCCTTTCATAGTTCAACGTGTTCTATTTATAGTTCTGTCGCGTATTATTTATAGTTTTATCAATTGGTATTACAATTCAATTAACTAACCTTCGCCTGTGTCTGCAGTGGACTGCTTGCGTGCATGAGTATCGTACACATTTGTTTTAAACTCTTAGTCTCATACGACAAGCATGCTTTGCACATGTGTATGTATGTGCTGTACATTCACCAATAGAAAATGACACTACAAGTGACTGTGTGCGCTGTATGTGTGTGGTATGGGCTGATACCTTCATGTGATTTATG
>NW_014039028.1:1816-4484 GCF_001186125.1 Sphaeroforma arctica JP610 | reverse complement strand
TTATATATATGTACATATGTATATAGATTGATTGGTTGATTGATATATATATGGATATGGATATATATATATATTATATACATGGACATATATTTTTATATTATTATATAACTGTATTATATTATGATTATATTATTATATTATTATATATATATATGTGTGTGTGTGTATATATATATATTATTATATATTATTATATATGTATATATATATATATATATCGAATTGATACGAATACCCTTCAAATCCTTGCTCCCGCAAATATCCTCTATTAAGTAACATCTATATCCACTCTTCGCCTCGTTTATCCCTAATGTGCATATATCGACTATACTTGCCATTACACTTTCTTATGCCCTCCTAAATTCCTTCTTTGCTCATTTCCCTCGCCAGTTGTTGCTCGGTACGACTGGCCCAGTGCAACGTATGACGCCATTGAATAACTTACAGGTATGTGCCGTGCCAACCCATTTCGTGATTCCAAATTCCAAATTCCTAATCCCCAAAATACGGTTCTACGATCACCAGCACACAGAACAACGAAATTAGATCTCATTTCCGATTTATTTATCGAAACCGGGATTTCCGTTCGCTGCTTTTATTTTATATTTTATGGTGATTGTTCATCGCTAGAATGGGATGTGACTCCGAACATCTCCACACACTCCAAACTAATGATAATCTGATAATCTGCTGATGGAATCGATGCAGACACACGCATACAATACACCGAGTGATCATAACTACACACGCGCACACACACAATACACCATCCACCTCGGTGTTTTGGCGGAAATTCAGGCGATTGTAAAAAGTTGTCTATGGACAGACGTGCTCATCTGCGCTCAACTGGCTGTGGTTTCGCAATAGATACCAACATTGATGTTTGATCGCCGATTTGCATCGTTTCTTTGTTTGTATTGCATAACAAGTCAACGTAAACCACTACTTTGTATTGGTACTAACCTGTATCTCTTCAACTTAAACCCTAAACCCTAAACCCCAGGCCCCTTCTATCTTGCATTAAGTATAATGTACTTTGTTCGGGAATATCTTTGTGTTACTGTCGTATGTCGCATGTCTAACCAGTATGCCTGCTGCCCTCCCCCGTGCCACGTGTTGTGTGATGGTTGTAGGTGGCTGTTAAGACTAACACAGGAGTGTTGTTCTTCGATTGTTTAGTACCGCATCACGTGCTCTTCACAGCAGACGGTGAAATGGAACGCGATGACTTCCTACAGGTGTGTGCTGTGTGTTCTGCGCGAGTGTTCACGTTGTTGCTGTGGTGTGTGTGTGTTTTGTTTCCATGATTCATGCCCCTTTCAGTCGTTGTAGCTCTAGGTCTCTTAATAATGTTCACATTGTTGCTGTGGTGTGTGTGTGTTTTGTTTCCATGGTTCATGCCCCTTTCAGTCGTAGTAGCACTAAGTCTCACATGCTCAGCCACTACGGCTGTGAGTATGATCATCGCACAGGCCGTTCGAGTGCGGTGAGGTTAGAGATCTGGGTCAAGAATTGTCTGTGAATAATTAGATTAGAGATCTGGGTCAAGAATTGTCTGTGAATAACTAGACTAGAGATCTGGGTCGAGAATTGTCTGTGAATAATTAGATTAGAGATCTGGGTCAAGAATTGTCTGTGAATAATTAGATTAGAGATCTGGGTCGAGAATTGTCTGTGAATACTTCCACTGATGGTTTCTCTACCCCACAATCACTTACTGCCGACTGTCATATCCTCTGCAATTGCCATTGGCAGAGAGGTTGTTTACTGAGAATTGCTCATCCCACATCGGAGTGACCCTCCAGAGTGATTAGATCAGATGACACGCACATCTCTGCACTCGCGCCTGCGTTTTGGAGTGTTTGTGCTGAGGTCTGGGCCGGTTCTTAACCCAAATTTCTATATTTTTCCAAGTAAAGGGTTTGACCTAAAACCCGATTTTCATATCCCAAATCCCAGAATTGGAGGTCAATATCGGATGCCCACGAGCGCCTGACCCAGATAGAGAGTATAGCCGTCCCCGAAGATCGGATCGAAGACGTGTTGCGTGCCAATAACATCTTCACCATTGCCAAACGCAGTGTGGATGGGCGGTCGCTGTGGTATACGTCACTGAAGTACACCAATGGCATCTACGTTATGATCGAAGTGACTGTGCTGATGGGAGCGCGAAACGGGACTGTTGGTATGGCCATTCGGGACACGTCTGTCTGTGTCTGTGTCTGTGCGTCTGTATGTCTGTGTGTGTGTGTGTACATGCTAGATTGTTATAAGCATGTGCAAGATTGTTAATTCTGGGCTGTATACGTTTTGTGTGAATGTTTTAGTCTTCCGTTTTTTGCGCGTGTGTGTGTCCACGTTCATTCAAGATTCTGCTAATGCATTTCAGGTACGTCCGGTTTAGACTCGAATACGTGTGTATTAGTGTTTTCGCTATGGATTCGTATCCGTGTCCGTAGAGCTGTTTACTGCCTGGTTTTAAAAATCGAAATGTATTGTGTAGTGCCACTGGAGGTATATGTGCGACTTTCAAACGGATCCAATTTCCTTTACATACAAGACAATACACGCATGTATATATATATATATATATACATGTATATGTATATGTGTATGTATGTATGTATGTATGTATGTATGTATGTATGTATGTATGTATGTATGT
>NW_014039028.1:0-1566 GCF_001186125.1 Sphaeroforma arctica JP610 | reverse complement strand
TCTTTATTAGTAGGATACATATAAACAATACCATAGATACCCTTGCGTACAAGTTCTTTGTCAGTTAAGTACACATAATCCCATAACTATACCTCTTTGTTGATATAAAAGGGTAATATCTTCCGTACTCTGTATGCAGTATTTCGTTCTATTCGTAAGATATGTTATTACTTATACTGAGTCCTCTCCTCTACTTTCTAGTATTCCTGCTGTGCACCACGATTACGTGTTATCCTATACCTTGTCAAGGCCCAAAATCATCCCAATGTTCTTCCTTGGCTCAACTTATTCCTATCCCAGCCTCAAATAGCTGACCGTGTTCCACTTATAGCACAGATATGATCCTACTAGTAGCAATGCAAAGTATACTAGTGGTTTTATACATTAATTCCTTTATTAATTTGTTTTAGTGGTTTATACGTTTAACTTTCTAAATTAGTTTGATTCTGAATTCTCTTCGATCAATTTCTGTGTATTCCAGCTGTGCGAACAAAGACAGCCGATGTGGTGGATGGGGTGACACAGGCGTTCCGGGTCATCCTAGCCAGCCAATAGAAACGGTCAACGAGCAGCAACACAATAAATATATACTGCAAAGTACATACACAATAAATATAGACTACACAGTACATACACAATAAATATATACTACACAGTACATATACAATAAAAAAGTACTATACAGTACATACTAACTCTCGGCCTTGGGCTACAATGTCTTTCTAGGAGGATTACCATCTAATCTTATGTTCACTATTAAAAACAAAGTTCTTGAGCCACTGTAGAGCTGAGCTGACCCGATTTTGTCAAAGTCTGTACTTTTGCATTCCATGTTTGCCAGGCGGTTAAGGCCACGGCAAGCTATCAGCCGCGTTTTTAGGGTTTAGGACTTTAGTAACAGTAGATCAACAACTAATCGGAACATTAGGAGGCTATGAACAACCAGCTAATCGTTCAAGTAAAGAATTAGGAGACTAGGGAACGGGAACTAACCTACTAAATGGAACACTAAGAGTCTATGCACAAGAACGTTCAAGTAGAGCATTAAAAGGCTAAATAACAGCAGCTAAGGTACTAAATGGAGCATTAAGAGGCCATGTACAAGAACGTTCAAGTAGAGCATTAAAAGGCTAAATAACAGCAGCTAAAGTACTAAATGGAGCATCTGAAGGCTATGTACAACCAGCTAAACTTTTAAATGAAGCATTATAACGCTTAGTATCAGCAGCTCGTTTGGACCGTATTGGACAAGCCTTTGTACTATGCAAGATTGTTGAATTTCGTGAAGTAATAAAATTACCTTCATAAATCTATTCTTTTTCCCTTGGCTCAATTTCTAATTGTGTCATACTTTACGCTGCCGTTTAAAGAGTGTGATGAACCACGTATATTAATATTTTCGGTTTCTTGTATTGTTTTTGAGTGATTGTGTTTCGTAAGGTTCTCCTTGGCTTGTGTTCCGTATTCATTGACAAGGTCGGCACATTGGAAGTCCTTCGCGCTAAATCATACCGGGACTAGTATGTGTCTAAGTTTAACTATATATCCAATGCCAGGGCCTGATAC
>NW_014039029.1:11074-14114 GCF_001186125.1 Sphaeroforma arctica JP610 | reverse complement strand
ACCAACTATTATATATATATATATATATTATTGGGTTTTCGGGTTTTTAGGGTTTGTTATATATATATATATATATATATATACGTTTTATCACTATATCATAATTATTACTGAAAATTTTGAAATTCGTGTTCTTCAGACGCCAGTCCGTTGATATTTTGAATATTATGAGTATACCAGGATACACCAAGCTCAATACACACTGGCCAGTACTAAAATAGGCAAACTTTAAGCTCCTTTCTCAGTGGCTATTTAATTATAGTAAATACAAATTCAAGCTCGATACTAAAATAGTAAAATGATAAAATATATGCTTTTTTTTACTAACACCTAAAAGAATTTTCTATATTTTTTGTTAAAAAAAAAGCATAGGTCTGGGAATCTTAGTGGTACGCGACGATATCGTTGACATCGTCGAACCTTCCTCCCTTTTCCACGTCAGTTCGCCCTCTCGTCAACGAACTAGATATTCTGTCCTTCCAGTGTCGTCATTGGTACGATGTCTAATAATGTGTCGAAAAACAGAGCCGCTATCTTGACACAGACTCTAGTCTAGTTGGGGATCGGTGCTGCGATGGACCAACCGGAGGAGTTGCACGTGGAGAGAGCGACCCTAAAATGCTTTGGGTGTAGACCCGTTATGATCTTACACCTGGCCATTACGGCTCTTCACTGCGTATGGACCCAAAAAAAAGGGGCATTCCTTTACACGTCCGGCCTTCGGACTTTACCATCGCGACATTTCGACCTTCAAATGCCAGATCGTGTGCTTGAAGGCTGTCAAAGGTCTTGGTAAGGTTATCCGTGTATTCAACCAACGTAATCTTATATAATGTTAGCAGGATTGTATCATGTATCTGATCCATACGTTGGGCCCACGTATCATCAGACACGGGTAGCTGATCTGGGAAGTCATTGGTAAAGTCCGCAAACGGGATGTGTCTACGGCCGGCCGAAGTACACGCTGAATTGGACACTCTTGTGGCGCCGCGCCACTCGCAAATTCTGGTAGAACATGGTGATCACTAACTGTTCATCGTGTCGACTCGCAGCCAATTCGAATTGGCCGTTTAATCCTTTTATGCCTGCGCTCTGTCGCCCTAAGTACCTGAAGACGATATTGCTGGGAGACTCTGTGTGAGATGCCCACCTCCTGTACAACCCCGTCGACGACCTTGTTGACAAACTCTGTCCCCATGTGTGATTGCAACTTCCGTGAGAATCCCTGTCCCTCAAAGATCGCAAATAGTGTTTTCTTGAATTTGCCAGGTGTAGCCCGTAATTGAATTTGCCAGGTGTGGCCCGTAATTGAATTTGCCCGGTGTGGCCCGTAATTGAATTTGCCAGGTCTGACCCGTAAAATGAAGTACCCGGCACCACATCTGGAATATAGAGAACATACTTGTTCTTCCGTTGGGAGACCACTGGCATACGAATTTTGTCGATTGGAATGTGGTACTACGGGTATCGTAAATCGATAATCAAAATAGAGTGAAACGCTTTCCTCAATGTGTTTTGCTCTAAACGTATACTATATTCACGCTGGACTTCTGTCGCCAGTTCAAGTCCGCCCGGCCAATTATGTACATTATTGTGTTGTAGTTGATGAATTGTATCGGCCGCGCCGTGGGGCCCTGCTCGTGCTGTGCCTGCGTGAACTGTGTACGCTGTTGTTGTTCTTCAAGAGATGCATTCGTAAACGTTGGTTGTGCCTCGCTACTGGTCAGGGCTGTGTCCTGAAATCTCCCGGCTGTGTCAAGACATCGGTGGTGTGGTAATTGTCGTGGTTCCGCGTACCCGAGCAGTTGTTGAATGGACTCGTCCAACTGGTACCCGTTCGTCGGGCCAACCGTGCAATTGCAGTGTGACCCCAAGGCTTTTTGCCACAAGCATATTTAGCATATTTAAGGGACGCGTGTGGGGTTCGTGGGACGTTCATCTTGTAGTAGCGACTTAAATAAGTCAAGTCATGGAGCTCGATAAGCCCATGAGAGACAAACTGTTGCTGTCGCGCAGTTGGACTCGATCTTCCGCAGCATCCGGTGTATCAACTTTCAGGGTGGGTTCATCCAACCATTTACTCTAGATCAATCTTGGCTAAATGCACCGCCCGCAGCACTCTTCGTCCAAAACCGTGGTAACTGGGTATCAGCCGGTGTAGCGAATGCATCCACATTATTCGGACCAAACATTGTCTGCGCTTGTTCGAAGTAATTAGGACGTAGTTGCTAGCCAGTAATCTGTGTACAATATCTCAGACACTTCACCTTCAGATGTGCCCTTATGCACCCGACTCGCCATATCTAGCAGAGCATCCTCTTTGCCAGAGATGGTGGTGTCACCTTTGGAGCATCGGATTCAGCTTTAACTGTGTGCTCATATACACCGATGAACGCCGCAAACCGTTGACCGTCCAGGTGTTTTCGGAAATGGTTCAACCCATAGACTAACGCTAACAGTTCCTTCATAGGTGTGGCGTCGTTATGTCGGGCTTGGTTCAATGCATTGCTAAGAAACAATAAGATAATGCTCCTTTCCGCCTACCCATTAGGACTGGAACAAACCTTCATAGGTGTGGCGTCGTTATGTCGGGCTTGGTTCAATGCATTGCTAAGAAACAATAAGATAATGCTCCTTTCCGCCTACCCATTAGGACTGGAACAAAGTCTTTTCAATACCTTAATTACAATGCGGTTGCGTTGGTAATCGTCTTCTCTATAACTGCCCGGGTATCCGTGTGCCCTTTTCCTCGTTCGGCTTTAACATACAACATTATCGCATTGGCGCAACGATATGCGCGAAGTTGGGAAGATCCTCGTGAACAAAATTTGTATTGGCCAAAACCATCACATATTTCTGAATATCTCATACACAACCAGGGTTTGGTACACTAGAACACAATATAGTGTCACAGAACTGTCACGGTGTCAAGTGAATGAGAACATTGTCATAGAATACTTTCGCGTAGACAATGTACACTATATACCTATATATATATTTATATATATAATATATATAGTACTAGTATTACTATATAGTA
>NW_014039029.1:5356-11018 GCF_001186125.1 Sphaeroforma arctica JP610 | reverse complement strand
TAGGTACGTAAGTTAGTACGTACCGTAACCCTAACCTTACGTACCTAACTACGCAGATATACACAATATATATATATATATATATATATATATATATATATATATGTATGTTGTGAGTAAGTCATGCAACTTAGTTAGACTTGCTCAACAACAATGTTTAGTACTATGTCATTAAACTAGTGTAGTGGCGTATGACTCTGCCTGTGTCACACACACACTAGTGATCTAAATTACGTTGTCAAGTGATCCTTCCGATCACTCGGTTCTATCAAAACCTG
Organism: Sphaeroforma arctica JP610; assembly: GCF_001186125.1. Lineage (NCBI taxonomy): Eukaryota > Ichthyosporea > Ichthyophonida > Sphaeroforma > Sphaeroforma arctica. The sequence goes on along the minus strand of NW_014039029.1, from coordinate 10,740 downwards.
GGCCAATCATCTGTACCCATGACTGCGTAATTTGTGATGACTCCTCGGCTGAGTCCCAAGGCTCAGTCCCTGACAACCCGACTCCCTCTGAGTCCTTCTAAGTCCCTCGAGTTCCAGCCGATGGGTGGCCCTAGACCTGAGACCCCACAGGCCCCAGTCCTCGGGTAACCCTATCTCAATCCCAACCCTGTAGCTAGGGTCAGTCCCATAGTCCTATCACAACCCCCCACTAGGAGAGATAGCATGACCCTTCCTGCTACTATCATAGCTCACTGTGAATGAACCTGAACTGCACTATATACACCGAAACAAAAACAACACGAGAGACGCTTACGTCTCCACTACCTCGTGGAGGATGGAGTTATTCGCCCTTCACCTCAACAGTATGAGGATTTTACCCTTAACTAGCAGGCACTAAAACTTTCGACGCGACGGGAGCTCTGAACCATCTTCAGCGATCTGCAGCTCTCCCCAATCCCTTAAGCGCTGACGTCTATAGGTTGCTGACTGTGCTAAAGCAACCCCATTCAACATTTGCCTTGTGAACGCGTCTCGTTACTTTTTAACTGGCAACACCCGCTTTATCAAGGTCTGGTATTCCTGGTCTAAGACCATCTTCCCACCACCACCTCGTACCAACGGCGCATAAAACGGTAAGAGTGCCTCATCACACCACAACTCCCAGCGTCCCCACACTGAGCTAAGTGCATTAGACCAAGTAGGCGCCTTCTTCGTACGATGCAAACAGTGTCCAAACGACTGTCTATACCCCTCTGACTGCTCCGTCAACTGAGAAGAATACATTCACCAGTCTTCAAACGGTCCATGCGGTCGATAACGCATCACAGAGCGTTGTTCTTCTTGCTCTGTAAGTTTCTCCACATGTGGCTTCAATTCAGCCCGCAGGAAATTTCTTTGAGATCCATCCGGCATCTCAACCACGTGCATGAGAGGTGCCTGCACAGACAACACCCTCACAGGTCCACCCCAACGTGAGGACAAGTCATGCGACTTGCCACGCAGACGGTACCATACCCGTGAACCAACAGGCAACAGCGGGACATCCTCTCGTCCGATATTGGCCCTTGACTGCTGCTCCAACTGAGCTCGTCGATCTCGCACAGCCGCCACCGCATCACGAACCACAGCCTCTGTGTCTCGTTCTGTTTCCATGAGTGTCAATACCCGATCCTGCAACTCCAAACTCTTTTGGCCGTTGAAGTATCGACCCGTCATATAAAAATCCGGGGAGAATCCTGTCACCTAATTACGCGTGGCATTGTATACGCGCACCATATCATATATCAGATGCAACCACGCATGTGGAAAATCACCCGACGCCTCTATCTCACGCCGCATCCAATCCTTCATAGTTCGGATAAGAGTCTCCGGACGACCATTACTTTGTTTAATTGTCCACTGTTACCCAGTGTGGCGGTGGCAACAAGGTGGAGCGACCTATGGATCTCTTAGTTGTAGACTCCCTCCCTCTCGACACAGATGTTCTGTTGGGTTTTCAGTCGTTAAGGAAGGATAGGTTGGCACTCATGTGGACTAAGCATGACTTTTTGGCAGTTGTGCCGCAGGCGGAGGTGGTGGACTTCCTGATTGCTGAAGAGGGACGTCCGACGTTGCTTGGCCCGCGGGGAAAGCAGGCGAATGCTAGGCGGAGCGATGCCAGTGCTAAGCGCAAGATTGCTGATCCCGTGCCGCAGGATCTGCGGCTGGACACTATTCGTAGTCGCTTGCACCTGCAGGGAGTGCTACGTAATGAATTTAAGGAGCAGGAGCGTCAACATTATGTGGCGTCTATGCAGGTACATTTCATTAAAATGTCGAATGAAGTAGAGTAACTGACGAACGCTGCGGAGCTTGATGATGCCGAAGAATATGTATTACCACGCCTGCATGACCTGTTGGCAGAAGTGAATATGCCAATAGGTGCGACGACTATTTCCGAAGGCTTATTTAGATTTTGATCAGTCGCAACTCCGCAAGCTTTATAAGAAGTGTGGCTTACCAAAGAAGGAGCTGGGTGATATGATTGCTGCTATCCAGTCTGTTGCATACAATACGGCTGCACCCACATTTATGGTCTATGATGATATCCGCTTTAAGAATGGAGTGGAGTTTTAACTGAAAGGTGCTCAACCTTCGTTTTAGGGGGTTTTTTAGATCCGACTTTCACGTCAAAGAAGGTGAATTTGGTGCTGGGTACGAAAGTAGGCGACTGGGATCATGGGGGTTGTTACCCGGGAGATATCGGAAGCGGAAGCCAGATGTTACTGTACTATGCCTCATTTAGTCTTTAAAACTCCGGGGGAGGTACCACTGTCAGTGCATATTGGCGGTGCTGCATCACCTATAAGAAGTTGAATGGTACACTCGAGTGTGAAGAGTATCCGGTACCTACGGAGCAGGAGTTCTCATCGGCGGTTCGGGGGAAGAAATGCCAAACCATGGTTGACTTAGGACAAGGGTTTTGTCAGCAGAAGGTGGCTGAGGGCTCTCAGCACATGCCGTGGGGCAAGCGCACGTTTGTGGGCATGCCCTTTGGTATTAAGCCAGCGTCATAGATTATGCAAGCTCGTATGGAGCATGCCTTTCAGAGTGTGGACGGTCTTAAAATATGGGTGTAGGTCACAACAATGCGCGTGAGCATTGGAAGAGTATTAAGACTTTGATTGCGGCATGCATCAAGCATAATGCCAAGTTGAACTTGAAGAAGTGTTGATTTGGGTTCTCGGATCGCCCAATGTTGGCCTTAGGTCGTGTGGTGGATGAGAAAGGATCCTACATTAGTGAGGATCGTATGGAGTCCATCCTTCGTATGCCGCCGCCTACTGACAAGGATCTTCTGGTTTCTGGTACCATACGATTGGTTATTGGAGTCAGTACATACCCAACTACTCCAGGATCATGGCACCCATCTCGAACCTCAGCATGAAGGACGTACCTTTTGTCTGTGGTCGTACGCAGCAGGAGGAGTATGATCATATTCGAGAAGAGGTGGCCACGAGAGGGGTGCTAGTGGAGCCAGGCTTTGACGACAAACTGGGGTTATACTGTGACGCCTGTGATTCTGTAGTAGTAGGTGGGGGGTTGTTTGCCCATCGTGAGAGCAAGCTGTGCCCCGTAGATTTTCGATCTTCTAAGTTTAGTCCGGCACAGCTGGGTTACCACAATACTGACAAGGAGGCGGTGGCGATAGTCTATTGTTTGCATAAGGTGTGAAAGATAGTGAAGCGATCGCGTCACCCTTTGACGGTGTTTACAGATCACGAGCCTTTGGTACGAATGCTTACACAGGACCCGACATCGTACGAGTCGTCAGTGAGGGGCCGGAGGATGGCGCTATATGCGCAGGTGTTGAGAGACTTCGACATTGTCTTGAAGCATCTCTGAACCAAGCTGCGGATGTGCAGTCTAGGCTGGGGTATCATATTGGTCCCATCATGCAGGCTAGGCGGTTGCCAGCAGAGGACAGGGTTAGGTGGACTGACCCGGTGGTAGTTAAGCCAGAGACGGAGTTTTATGCGGTGAACGAGGCTTTGTTCAACAAGATTGGTGATTTGACGCTGAAGGGTTTGCCCACCCTACTAACTATCGCATGAAGCCGTAGTACCAACCGACGCTGGCAGGATGTATGTTTGCCTTAAGGACCTGGGCGGGCCCGCGATGGTACTTCAACCCGAAGTGGTCGGATTTGGGTGAGGTAGTGACGCGGATAAAACGGGACAAAGCTACGATGACGATGGTTTGACCGTATGCTTCGGAAGTAAGGTGGTTCAAGGAGATGGTACCATTGCTCTCAGCAGATCCGATGGTGATCTATCCCAGGAAAGGGATCTTCCTGCGGCATGGGCATGAACCGATGGATGCAGCAGGTTTTATCACTGTAAGTTTCGGTCTATCAAGGCGATATTAACGCCTTAGAGTAATTAAACGCTTAGGTTAAGTCTAAGTATTGTTAATTTCGAAATAAATAAACGAAATGAGTCTTGTAGTAAAGTTAGGTATGCCTCGTGAAAACAGCAATACTCTGAGGGATTGTGAAGCTGAGACATTGCCTATATATAATCCTCTCAGTACTGTTTTCGCCGAAGGGATTTTATTTAGTGTTTCGTTGTCGCTTTATTAGAAATTATGGTATGTTTCGTTGGGGCGAATCCGAGAGAATCTAAAATCCTATCTTCAGAAGAAGAAGAAAAATACTCTTGATGTCCATAGTTATTGCATAAACCAATAACTTGCCACATATCAAGAATTACCGACTTAGCCTTCATCAGACTGGCACATCTGGTTGGCTGAACGGAGGTTAAACTAGGTAACGCTAATAGTCCCTAGATACCTATATTCGGTTGAGCCATCTCGCTACCATTGTATGTTGAACTAGACCAAATCTTATGTTTATTTTCCCGGGGCCTTTTAATGGCCTTGTCCAAATATCTGATATGTAAAATGGAAAAGGTATTAATTAATAAAACCGTTAAAAACCATTTAGGAAACTTAAGTTCCTCGTACTATTAAGAGTACGTTTATAGTTTACGTACTGCTTAAGAGTACGTTTATAACATAAAGTCTAATGTGGAGGCCCGGCTATTACATCACGTTGGTGTGTCACATGAGCCCGTCGTACAGGGAGCATAACCTCCGCAAAGATTTCTGGGAGGAACTAGAGTCCAAGCGGCCAACTTGAGAGAAGTTAGCAACAACGGCGGTTTCACGTGAAAAAGACGTGGTGTCCTGCAAGACACAGAATTATAACATAGAGTCTAATGTGGAGGCCCGGCTATTACATCACGTTGGTGTGTCACATGAGCCCGTCGTACAGGAAGCATAACCTCCGCAAAGATTTCTGGGAGGAACTAGAGTCCAAGCGGCCAACTTGAGAGAAGTTGGCAACAACGGCGGTTTCACGTGAAAAAGACGTGGTGTCCTGCAAGACACAGAATGGGGTCATCGGGGCTGTAGCGCACCCCAGTGGGACGGCGGTGCACAGGGATATGTCTGCAGAAGAAGCAGGCATTGAGACTACCGCAGTCAGTGCAGATAGGGCACTGGCATTCTCCACTCAGCCTTGGCGAGCAGCCAAGGAGGCACTAGGTGAGTCTTTGCGGCAAGCGGAGGCAAGGCTAGGTGGTGCTGCCACTGGCCCAAGTGGGGGGTCACTAGGGGCCATGGCGGCAACGTGGCTAGGCAAGACCGACAGGAGCACAAGTGGGGGGTCGCTTGGTACGATGTACACTAGGAGTATGAGTGCAGTCTCCAGTGTTGACGCGGAGTGAACGTCGGAAGGCTGAGGTAGTGGGCACGCAGTTGCAAGACGACGCCATGGACATGGATTCACCACTTGCGTCAGGTTTAGATGCAGTTGGGGAGCA
>NW_014039029.1:0-4307 GCF_001186125.1 Sphaeroforma arctica JP610 | reverse complement strand
TATTGCCTGCTTTCCGTAATCGATATTGACCTTTGCTGCCGAGACTTTCTTGCCGATAATCATAAGGGCAATTATCCGGATTCAGTCTGAAGCTATGGTAAGTAGCTTATGATCGTGGCGACGTGCTCGCCATAATCGTCACTAGCGATAACTATATCGCTGATATAGTAGTGAACGGATAGTGCATCAAGTAGTGTTCGTTGAAATTGCACGTGCAGCCCAGAAGGTGCTGATGTAAACGAATACTGATGCCGACCATGTGTGAAGCTGAACAAATACTGGTCACCTGTGTGGATTGGTAGTCGATGGTAAGCTGATGAGATATCCAACGTTGTGTAATAACGTTTACTCTTCATTTTCGATATTATCTCGCTTATCTTCGTAATCAGAAACTGATCCTCTGGGATCAATGCATTAACTGCTCGTATTTCGAGGCATACCCTCACCTTCCTGACAGTGCCTTCACTGTGAAACCTGGAGACTGCTAGCAACGGGGAGTTCACTAATGTTGATGTGGTCCACTTCTTAATTACAAGATCACGCTTTTAGGGTTTAGGAGCCGACACGAAGTTGCGTATCAACCTTCGCATGTCCATAGCCTGATCATGGGTTACGGCTATGGCTACCTCGCTCCCCTCCAGGCGACCACGTGCGCTATCTATGATGGCGGCGTTATTATCGTGTTTAACTCATAGCTGATCCCGTATGCCCGTCGTTTTTATCTACAAACTTAATGTTAGATGTACAACCACCAACGGAAGTAGGGAGGCCAGTTTCAAGATCGACATGGAAAATGATACCGATTGGAGGACGAGTTGCAGGATCATTAAGCATGTGGGATATAGGGCGTCGACGCATTTTGCTGGTAGCACAGGTGGTACAAAAGGACGTATCCGTGGGATGGGCAAGAACATCAGCCTCAGCACTAAGAAGTTCGGCAGTAGGTGGGACAGCATGGCGAGTATTGCCGAGTTGAGCGATGCAGATATACCGCCAACGAGGGGCGTGAACCACTTCAGAGCCATTGCTGTTGGACGCGGTACGGATAATCTCGACGTGGGAGTACAGCTGGAGTAATGTTTGTTGATAACATTTGATGTGAGGCGCAGGGGGGGAAAGTTCGGCAGTAGGTGGGACAACATGGCGAGTATTGCCGAGTTGAGCGATGCAGATATACCGCCAACGAGGGGCGTGAACCACTTCAGAGCCATTGCTGTTGGACGCGGTACGGATAATCTCGACGTGGGAGTGCAGCTGGAGTAATGTTTGTTGATAACATTTGATGTGAGGCGCAGGGGGGGAAACAACGGTGACAGAGCCATTTTCACTGTCAAGCTTATTGAGCGTAGCGGTCCAGATCTTCTTTGTGAAGGGAATGTTGCCGTAGAGATGGGCCTTATCTTGATTCCACGACTGGGCGAAAAAATCGTAGAGAGGCGCGTCGGCTTCAAGGCTACAATAGTGTGGGAACCTGAGCATTGTTTTTGCTCGCGAAGAGATTAATGTCGACGGGACCAAAGGGTTCAGTGGCGTGTTTTTTAAAATAAATCAGGGTGCAATTTCCAATTATCGGTTGATTCACTGCGTTGTGTGTACGTTTCAATATTGTTGGTACTGAGAGTGGGGCGAAGCATGCGAGGATGGGTGTGTACAGTGACATGATGTCAATCGTGAAGTGTGGTAGGTGTGAAGGTGGTGATTTTATAAAGGCCTTGTGTATCTTTAGTGTACATAGTGCTGCCGTTGGGGTGGTTGATGACACACTCGGTAGGATGTGATGTGTCGCGTTGCGGAGGAAAGGTAATGCGAAAACCATGCGTTGTAATAGGCGGACAGAAAGATGTGGCATGATGAGAACGGGACCAAGACCGGGAAGATGACCACGTTGTGTGAGTGTGATCTGGGATTTGTCGGGGAACTCCACAATAAAGACACCACTTTCGAGATTGATAATACCGTGGGTAGTGTTACGAATATGAATCATGGCGCCGGAATCAATAAGGGAACTAGCGACAAAGGAGGTTAGTATAGGTCCATGGCAAGAAGTAGCACTGTGTACAGTGTAATGTTCTGTAGGTATGGAGGTGTCCATAGGGAGAAAACGATGTGGGGACAACCCGGAATGTATGCCATAGTGGACCCCGTGTAGCATCTAGGGACCAGATTATCAAAAGCCAATACAACTCCCAAAACCCAGAATCATCAAATACTGAGTTTTGGAATTAGGAATGTAATATTTCTGAACCGGTAAGATAAACCAGGACTCCCGCATGTGAGAGAAACACTCAAGTAAATCCTGAGTCTAGTGAAAATACAAATAAAGACTCAGTTCGGTTCTATCAGATTAGGGTCTTTTCCTAGCTGAGATAACCGTACTTGAGAAGAAGTCTATTGTATCCTTTTGTCTCGTACCTTTCAGCTACTCTCCATACTCTACACCCGTGGTTTCACTTGGAGAGACACACGGTGGCATTGTGACCTGGACGGGAGCAGTGGGAACAGAAAAGTGTGGAATGGTCCACGGGACATTTGTTGCCTTTGTGGTCATTGGTGCCACAACGACGACAATAGGAATCGGGGCATTCAAAAATACTGTGGCCTGACTGAGCACAAATAGGACAAGGCTTATTACGGCGAGGATTACTAGTGATAGAAGGGGTTGAAGGATTGCCAACTGTAAGAGCGTTTAAACCGGAAGGAGAAGGAGAGACGTCAAGATGATGATCGTCTGTGAATTTCATGACTTTCGTGTAGACATCATCGATGGTGAGAGCATAAAGTCATGAGCGAAGATGTCAGAACGAAGGAGTTGGTAGTCATCACTGAAACTGTATAAAAGAGCGCAAATAAGATGCTTATCAGAAACGACTTCTCCGACATCAAGAAGATGTTGGTGGATGGCTTCCAGGGCTTGAAGAGTTAAATCGGGAGACCTGATGGCGGTGAAATTGATGAGGGATTTCATGGCAGTCCAGACGCGACCATGACCGCCAGTATTGGTGGTGAGGCAGATGTGTTTAAAGAAGGCATGGGGTGCCTTGGACACATGAGACTTGTAAATAGAATTAATTAGAGACTCATTGATAGAGTCAGTGAGAATGCGGCGGCAGCGGGCGTCGGCGAGCATGTCGGGGCCGCCTCTGACGGAGACGTTGTCACATTGAGGGTGAAGGCGATGGAGAACACCAAAGTGTCCAAGTTCCATACGGAGGCCAATGTGCCAGTTGCCGAAGTTAGTATAATCCTAAAGTTTGGTGCGCTTGTAAATATCCTTGTATTTAGGGCAGTCGGTGATGGCAGCAGCAGGCTTGGTGGGAGAGATGCCGTATTTTTCAGCGATGGACTGAGGTTTCTTGTGCACATGACGAAGAACCTGGAGTTGATCAAGGGCAGTTTGAAGGTCGGCACGAACAGTAGTAACTTGGTCTTGAAGAAGGGAAGAGTCCCGGTCAGACTTGAGTTCATCCTGGAGGAGAGTTTCAGTATGAGCAAGCTTTTCAAGGGCGTCGTCGAGACGGCGCTTAAGAATATCCCTTTCACGCTCATTGAGCTCGTATTCCAAGTCAATGGACTTCTGTTTGTAGCGCGTAGCATCGTCGTGAAATTGGTCACGGGTGGTTTTAATGCGATGAGCATTGGTGCGCGAGACAACGAGGTGAGCTAGGAGGACAGCTGTGCTGACGGGGATGTCGTAAGCAACGAGTTGGAATTCATTGAGCAAGTCATGAATGCTAAGTAAGTGCGTGTTTGCCTCGTCAAGCGTCTGGTATGGAGGATAACTAAGGCCAATGATCATCATGAAATGTAATAGCACCTTCGAGAGAGTCGAAAGCCTGGGGTAGAGTGAAGACTTCAATGGAAGAAGCCATGGTGAGCGACTGTGTGTATACCCGTGTTTGTGGTACCCGTGGGCGTGTAACGCGTAGAGTAGCTGAATGCGAAGGGTATGAGAGAGAGTAGAGACACTATTATGGCGTAGTAGTCTAGTGTAGGCTACATAGGCCCATAACTTGTTAAACCATATAGAACTATGAATAGAGTAACTTTTATTATCCCTTTTAGCAGGGTTATATTTTCTATAAGCAATGTGATAGTTTACACGAAACTATATCATATAATCTGTGAGTGTCATAATATGTTGACACTATGACATGTGGAGTGAGTGTCATAATATTTTGTCACTATGACATGTGTCAGTTCTCGTGTGTACTATACTCAGTACCGAACTGCTATTGTATAGGAGATAAGAAGAACAACGTTGATTTTGGTCTAACAATATATATATATATATATCTATATATATATAT
>NW_014039030.1:1282-14123 GCF_001186125.1 Sphaeroforma arctica JP610 | reverse complement strand
ATTGCTATAGTCTCTACGTAAGATCATATTTATCATTGTTATAGTCTCTACCTAAGATTATACTAATCATTGTTGTAGAGTCTTTATGTAAGATCATTTTAATCATTGTTATAGTCTCTACCTAAGATCATTTTAATCATTGTTATAGTCTCTACCTAAGATCATTTCAATCATTGTTATAGTCTCTACCTAAGATTACTTTAATCATTGTTATGGTCTCTACCTAAAATCATTTTCATCATTGCTATAGTCTCTACGTAAGATCATATTTATCATTGCTATAGTCTCTACCTAAGATTATATTAATCATTGTTGTAGAGTCTTTATGTAAGATCATTTTAATCATTGTTATAGTCTCTACCTAAGATCATTTTAATCATTGTTATAGTCTCTACCAAAGATCATTTTAATCATTGTTATGGTCTCTACCTAAGATTACTTTACTCATTGTTATAGTCTCTACCTAAGATCACATTAATCATTGTTGTAGAGTCCTTATGTAAGATCATTTTAATCAATGTTATAGTCTCTACCTAAGATCACTTTAATCATTGTTATAGTCTCTACCTAAAATCATTTCAATTATTGTTATAGTCTCTACCTAAGATCATATTGATCATTGTTATAGTCTCTACCTGAGATCATATTGATCATTGATATAGTCTCTAATTAAGATCATATTAATCATTGGTGTAGAGTCCTTATGTAAGATCATTTTAATCATTGTTATAGTCTCTACCTAAGATCATATTGATCATTGTTATAGTCTCTACCTAAAAACATTTTAATCATTGTTGTGGTCTCTACCTAGGATCATCCTAATCATTGTTATAGTCTCTACCTAAGATCATATTAATCATTGTTGTAGAGTCTTTATGTAAGATCATTTTAATCATTGTTATAGTCTCGGCCTAAGATCATTTGAATTATTGTTATAGTCTCTACCAAAAATCGTTTTAATCATTGTTGTAGAATCTTTACCTCAGATCATTTTTTAAAACATTGCTGTAGTCTTCAACTAAAATCATTTTAAGCAATGTTGTAAAGTCTCTACATAAGATCATTTTAGACATTGTTGTAGAGTCTTTACCTAAGATTATTGTAGTCATTCCATGCCGAAGATATCTTACATTATTGCTGTAGAATATTTTCATAAGATCGCTTCAAATATTGTAGAGTCTCTACCTCGGATTATTTTAATCATTGTAGTAAAGTCTCTACCTAAGATCATTTTAATCATTGTTTTACATTCTTTACCTATGATCATATTTGTTATTGTTGTACAGTCTCTACCTAAGATCATTTTAATAATTATTGTACAGTCTTTACCTATAATCCTAATTGTTATTGTAGTACAGTCTCTACCTATGATCATTTTAGTCATTGTTGTACTGTCTCTACCGAAGATCATTTTGACCATTGTTGTATATTCTACCTAAGATCATATTAATCATTGTCGTACGGTCTCTACCTAAAATCATTTTTATTATTATCATTGTTGTAGAATCTCTCGCTGAGATCTTTTCAATCCTTGTTGTAAAGTCTTTCCCTTAGATCATTTTAAACATTATTATAGTCCATGTCTGAGATCATTTTAATCATTGTTGTACAGTCTCTATCTAAGATTATTTTAATCATTGTTGTACAATTTTACCTATAAATGTCATATTAATCATTGTTGTACAGTCTCTACCTATGAAGTCCATTTTCTTTTTAATCATTGTTGTAGAAGTTCTAGTTGAGATCATTTTAATTCCTGTTGTAGAGTCTTTAATTTAAAGATCATTTTAATCATTGTTATAGCCTTTGCCTAAGATCATTGTAATTATTACTGCACAGTCTTTTCCTAAGAGAGTAATCATTGTTGTACAGTTACTACCTAAGATCCAATCATTGTTGTACACTCTCTACCTAAGATAATTTTTATCATTGTTGTAGAGTCTCTAACTACGATCATTTTATTCATTGTTGTGCAGTCTATACCTAAGATCATTTTGATCATTGTTGTAGTGTAGACAGGCACAATGATTACAGCCACAAGATCGCCTGACACTATACGTTTGTGCGCGTCCTCCCTTGGGAGGCATTCACTTCACTCTGATACGACTGGACGAGCATCGCTTGCACTGAGCATGTCAGTTTGATTTTTTTGTTTAACTCTACGTAGGCAGACAAAAGCGCGCATCTGTGTGAATCCATAGGTCGTGGTAATTGCTCGCAGACCCCGTGACAACCACACAACAAGTGGCTCCTACCTCCAACTGTATCGGCAGCCCCCTGTCCTTGAAGACGTCTCTAAAGTGCTCACTCAAACTGCCAATAGCAGCAATACATCTGATAGCAGGCCACACTCATGCCACGTGCCGTCCAAGCCACACTCATGACGAGGGTATGAGCGGATGCAAATGTCTGCACAAAGCTCCCAGGTACGCGTTCTGGGAGTTGATCTATAAGTAGATAAAAGTATATGACCGCTCCAGGACCCGCCTATCGGTCTTTTCCTAATTCCCCAATCGACCGCTTATATAAATTATATCTAAGCTACACTATCATATCTTAGCTACTTCTTGGTCTGTGTACGCCGCTCGACAGAACTGGCATTGGGAAACATGGAGGTTGGAGAGTGTGTCTGTGTCACGACTGATATATCTTCAACAGGCGTTGCCGGTGGCGTTGTAGATGCAGGCTTGCGTGTACTCGGGTGTGTCTTACCTGCCTGTTTGAGATGGAATTTCGGTTCGGTAGATGCCAGCGCAAAGGACACGGAAGTGGCGGCCAATAGAACAGAGTTACACGCCATAGCCGTGCCTATGTAAATGAAATGACGAGAGAACAAATTTAGTAATCCATAACCCTAACACAGCAAATCATATAGTGATCCGCGACTGATGCTTGTAGTCTCATGAAATATAAGAAAACTCAGTGGGGCGTTTGTCTGTCGAGGTAACGTGATGACATCCGTACGTGGTCGCTGATGGGAGACGTATGTGGTATTAGGGAGCAATGCTCTTTTTAAACTCTAAAATCCCAATACCCTAAAACAATAATGACTCGTACGCGTGATGCAGTTGAGTAAAGACTTACACGACCGATATTAAACTCAGAATGAATTTGAATCAATGAACAACTGCAAAGACATCAGCCCCGACTGCTCCGTCGATACACGCGAATTATTTGCTTACAAATCCCTTTTACGCAAAGAAGCTACTTCGAAATAAAAAATTCGAACGAACAAGTAGCAGCCTCGCCACACAAAAACAGTGGACGCCCTTCACCTTAAGGTCAATTCATCCGCATATTTACTAGCACAAACTATAGATGATAACATTCAATATTCACAAAACGCTGGGCTAAAAGCTGAATGACAGTCATGCGCCACATTATACTTCAAACGGGGCAGTTGCCTGGGTTTGTTTTGGACACTTCAGATAAATGACTGATATGCACTTGTATATGGATTCAACCAAGTTGAACATATGAATTGCCATGAAGATTAGCCTTAGGTCTAATACTTTAGGAGGCGTGGGACCACAATTGTTTCTTGAATACTGGAGTGGATATCAGACCCGAATAAATCCCAATACACAAAAACCCTAAACCCCTAAAAGGTTATGGGCACAGGTCAGCAATATGAATAGTGCCATCGCCAGAGCACCGAATTCGAAACAACGCAGCCGAGAAAACAGGACTATACGTGGCTGTGACAACCACCGCTTAAACGCTCCACACACCTACACCATAACTGTGTGCTATGAGACCGCTTGCAGTGGCGCCCACCAACAGGCCCAAATCACCACCTGACCGCATCAGAGCCAACGCATCGCTTCTGTCTCTGTCCTTTGTGATGTCCACCAGAAACGACGTGGGCGCAGTCCCTACAGAATAGAACGCACACAGTTTACTTCATTTTAACACAGTGAAGAGGTGGGTGATATGTGATACTACACAATCGCTGTTTACGCAACAAACAACGACTATCAATTAAGCTCGGGCGCACTACGACAGTTAACGTCAATGGATCAACAGTACGAAAAGAAGTGTAAAGTCATCAGCAGCTGACCTCTATTCACAACGATGCAACGACCGGACATTACGTTAAAGACCAGATATTACGTTAGTACACCCTGTGTTCGGTAGTGATTAAGAAGCAGCAAAGCTGACAATCGACCCATCCTGTGGACAGAAAAGAAGTCACCAGACTTACGGTCGCAGAAACCCTCTACGAACATGTGTTAGGGTACCTAACACGTACTACGACAACTAACAAGTAATACGATAACTTAAGCAGCCAGGTTGTAGATCCTGAAATGACCACCAAACTCAGAAGGGAATATACGCTGCGAGTGTACAGTGACTCCCACACCTACCCACTATAGGGTTTAAGGTTTAGGGTTATTATCCTTCACATACCTAGTATTGAATTTCCGAAGCCCCACATCACCACCAGGCCCATGAGTTGTTCCCAGCTCTGAGCAAAGGGAGTGAGTCCTATGGCTGCACTGACCAGCATCGTACCAGGTACCATCGATGTCTTGCGCCCAAACGTGTCCGAGAAATACGCACTGGGCTGCGACATAATGACATTGACTATGGCCAACGAAGCGAACAGCTGCCCCAGACTGCCAGGCGTCGCATCAAACTGCACGCGCACAGATCAAAGTCAGTTGAGTGGCTGTGTGAATCCTAAAAAACGGCTGAGTAAACGTCTGTTGACAATTCACAGAAGAAACGCGTCTACGCATGTGTGTGAATGGCTTGTTGGTCAGCGGTAATGTCTGACTTAATTGCGTATCTTCATAGACGGGTAAGCCACTGCTAATATGAGCCATCACGAACTACGCCTTGATGAAGTGGCGAGAGAGTGATCAGTGATGCGCCAGTGAACAAAACAGCGATAGAACAGAAGTGAAGGCACTGAATGTGGATAGCACTTGTTATCCTCAAACGGGTTCGATTGAACGTACAATTCTTTTTTTAATTGGCCCGTCCACGCCAAGACTTTTATCCAATATAAAAAACGATCAGCCTTTCGCCAATCTACTATTAAATACAGCTGAGTATTGAGAACAACTGATTATTAAGAAAAGAAAAACATGCCAACACTTGACAAAAGCAGTAAAGCATCTCACACAGACAAGCGGAAGATCACTAGAGGAGATGCATGCTATGTAGAGCACAGGATCAGATAAACGATGCACTATGGGTCAGCACCAACAGCATATGAAACCCAAAATGCACAAACGATAGGCACCTTAGAACAGACAGGCAAGAGAGTAAATACACAACTGTCTCAGTAAGCGCTGCGTAAAACAGAGAGCAACCGCAACTCAAATGTCCGGCTAGTCATGTATAACGGATAAATGTAGAAAATCAATTTGCGCCTGTAAACCTACAGGATCAACCTGTAGCGAATTCTTACAGCCACCTACACAAACCCTACACTCACGTACACCCACGTACACCCACGTACATCCACGTACACCAACCCCACACTCGCCTACAGCCACGTACATCCACGTACATCCACGTACACCCATGTACACCCACGTACACCAACCCTACACTCATCTACAGCCACCTACATCAACCTAAACCCACCTACACCAACCCTACACCCACCTGAGAGGTGGCCAGTAGTGGCAACAGTGTAAACTGTGCGCCCGACGCCGTGGCCCAGAAAGTGCTGTGCAGCATCAGCACCGCGCGAGTGTTGCGACAGTCGCGCATCAGCACAGTCCACCGCGTAGACGTACGGCGCATGTCAGATCTGCAAGGAACAGAGCACGCGCACATGAGCCAATGGGCCACACTACGCCCACAGCTGAAGTGTACACGCTACAACTCACAGCACGCTCAACGCCACCATGCGATACAGCTCGCAGCATCCGAATGGGCGAGTGACCCACCAGACAGCCAAAGAAGCTGTTAACCAATCCTTGATACGAACGGTAGCCGAGTCCCGATGTAGAAGCGTTGTTAATCTACCACAGCATGGCATCTACTCCATTTGATCAGACGCCTACAAAACATACGCACACACAACAAACGCAACAAGTGCAGGCGCCAGCACCCACTGTTGGAAAGTACACTGCCCAGACAACAGTGGACAGCGCCTTCACACCACCAGTGACTCACCCGATTTGCTTCGCCAGTTCCATCCCAGTTTCTAGGCGCTGGACTGTGCTCGTTTCTGCCAATCAAATAAATCCGAATTGAAGATTATTAAATCCTAAACCCTAAAAATATCGAAATACTTTGGCAAGAAATATATAAGTGACCGAAGGTTTGCTGTTAACAGAAAACATGCATCTCAGGTCTGACTAAAGAAGATACGCGCTAAATATTTTGTTCCTCAATGCAATAAACAAGAGTTATCCTGCGAATGCCAACCCTCTAAAATATGACAATCCTATTCATATTATATCAACCTACGACAACCATCTGTACTATAACCAAACACACCTCTACTGCATGCCAAAACCCCAAACCGTAAAACCCTAAAATCACTATGACCCAAGCGCAATTTGCTTCAGGGCAAAATCAACTCCTCGTCCCACATTCACTGCCGATACCTTTTATCCTCAGCGCATTATTCAGAGCGACGACAGCGATGGCCATCCCCACAAACATGAACGGTGCTTGAAAACCATAACTGTTTAGTGATAAGACAACAAGCAAGCAACCTGAGCGAACAAACATGAACGGTGCTTTCAAATCATAACTGTTAAGTGAAAAGACAACAAGCAAACGACCTGAGCGAACAAACATGAACGGTGCTTTAAAACCATAACTGTTAAGTGATAAGACAACAAGTAAACAACCTGAGTAAACAAACATGAACGGTGCTTTCAAACCATAACTGTTAAGTGAAAAGACAACAAGCAAACGACCTGAGAAAACAAACATGAACGGTGCTTTAAAATCATAACTGTAAGTGTTTAGGACAACAAGCAAGCAAGCAATCTGAGGTAAGGCGACCAACGACATATGTGGTATTAAGTGCATGGGGTGGAACACGTTAAAAATAGCGAGCCACGAAGACACTCATGAATATGAACTATGAGCTCATCTGTTTTAGAAGCAAAGCAGCGCAGAAGGATTGCAACTCACGATGGCATCAAGCAATAGAACCAGCAACGATCGAACACTCGAAATAGATTGAATAAATAAATGGATAAAATAAATCTTATGCGCAATCAATTACGGCATACAGCTGTAACGAATACTAAGAGACTACAACACAGCAACCACAACACAATAAAACATCCACAAACACCAATGTTAAAGAGAATACAACACAGCAACCACTACAAAATATAACATCCACAAACACCAATGTTAAAAAGAATACAACACAACAACCACTACAAAATAAAACATTCACAAACACCAAACTAAGTAGTATTAATACTATCCAGTTACTGATTCGTACTAATACTAATTAGTACTGATACTAATTAATATCATAGCAATTCGTATTAATAGTGATTAGTACTGATAGTAATTAATACTAATAGCTTGGGGTGCCTGGATGTGCGAGTCACCGGGGATGTGCTGCCGTCACGAATGAAATGTCAGTTAGCCCAAACAACCAGTACCAGTACAAAGCAGATGAACAATAGAAGAAGAAACATAACAAAGCCACAACAGGAGAAACAAAACAAAGTCACAACAGAAGAAACATCACAAAGTCACAATAGAAGAAACATAATAAAGTCACAATAGACGGACATAACAAACCCCTTTAAGCTCACAGAACGTACCTGTCCGCCAAATAGCCTCCCAGTGCAGGGCCACAACTCACTCCAGCCGACCACGCAGCCGACATTGGTGCCACTAACCAGATTCAACAAGGAAGGGTTACAAATAAACATTAATTTAGCAGATATACACATATATCAATACTAAATATTAATAAATTAATCCCATATACACATATATCAATATATATATAAAATCATTTAATCATATGTACACACTTACCAATATTCAATGAAAATTAATTAATCCCATATACACATATATCTATGCTAAATAAAAATTGTTCAATCACTAGTACACATTCAAATTTTATATATATCTCCCAAATACACATACATAGATAATAAATACAGATAAATTAATCCCGTATACAAACACATAAGTTAAATACCGATCAACCAATCCCATATACACATATATTTCAATATTAAATAAAGATTGATTAATCAGATATACACATATATCAATATACAAATACCGATCAATATGGTTAATTAATCACCATATACACATATATCAATATTCAATAAAAACTAGTTAATCACAGATACGCGTACATCAATATTTCTTGTGTGAAAGTGCATTTCAAGCTCTATTCAGCGCAGCAGATAAGTCCGCAAGACGAGTTGGACACTGAACGATAGCCCAAGGGTTTTAGGGTTTAAGCTGAAACCCTAGTACTCACTAATCACACTCGAGAACACAGCATAACCTCCAAGCAAACAAATGTGTAAAAAAGAAAACATTGTAAAAGTTCTTCAGAAAGACCAAAAGTCGCATCTACAGCGCAACCATCGCGAAAATAAGTCGGCTTAATCAACTGTACCAACACGTCACTCGCACGGCTTACTCGTTCTGGCTCTGTTTCGATTGGTCGAAATGTCGGCCAAGTGAAGCTGCGCACCCATCATCATCATCGCACTACCAGCACCTGCAAGCGACAACAATAACAAATACATCAGCAAAGGTCTCAAGGAATGCCTATACAGACCCTCGTGAGTGACACAGGCAGTACCACTGGACACACAGCAGAGATGCCACTTGAGTGAGCAGGTATATAGAATGCAGGCCTCATCGCTAGCAGGAAGCGCGCATACATAACAGAGTCACTCAATATCCACTACTGTACAAATACATGCAATCGATTATCCACATCGCCGTAAACTGACATGGCCGCAGCAGAGGGCGCAAATGTTATCTGAGAAGACAGTGTGATCATACACCAAGGAATGGCACACCACACCAACCCCTTAGTCATAAGGTGCACATGAACATACACACATTAAAACATCACTTGAAAGATAAGAGGGAGGCAGTGTTTAAAATCGATGGCATAGGCAGTTTATGGGTATGAGGGTTCACGGTTTAGGTTTTTCACGTGCAAAAATAGTTTGCAGGTTTTTTCTTCTCGTTGAAAATCACAGGATATAAAAACCTAATGATTTGCAAAACCCTGGTCATAGGACATAGCCCATGTCCGCCTGATCAAATCATATCACGAGATTTTGTTGTTTTTGGAACCTCCTTCACAAATCCAGTGACTCAAAACTCTGTACACTTCTCAGCCCATGCAATCGACCATCTTAAGCGTCGCATTCATTAGACATTCAATTTTGAATATTGCGGGTGTCTGGCTACATTTACGAAAATTTACGACACTTACAATGTGCATACATATTCACCACAGCACTTACGCCCTTCGGAAGGAAACCTCGAAAACCCCAGATCCTGAACCCTGAAACCCTGGATCTCTACATGCGTGTCTCACGATTGTACGATGCAGTGCGCTTGTGATTAAGTACATGTGAGACATACCTTGGACAAACCGCCAAAACATCAGCTGTTCAAAGGAATAGGAGTGGCCGTGCATGAACATGGAGATGGAGCATAGCACTGGCCCAGCAACCAGAAGGCTTTTCCGTCCCATGCGATTTCCTAATAAGGTAAATCCAATGAGTGAGATTGACTGTGACTGATTTTGTGCAGAGCTCTGAGATGGAGGATAACCACTCGGCTCGAGCAGATTGCATGTCTAAACTTTTCGTTTTAGGGTTTTGGGGTATATGTTATCTTCATAGTGGCCCACACAGAGCGACGCATACTGGTTGCACTTGAGTCGAGTACATCATCCCAATGACTCATCACACAAACGGCTCATATGCAAGCCACCTCCCACAACAGGTGAACCAGACACACGTCGCAGACAGTGCAAACGGTCATCGGGACAATCGGCTGCAGCAATTGGCATTGTGTGCAGATGCTTCATGGCGATGGTTAGTAATCTCTTGCGACAGTATATGGGGCGACAGCATATGTGAATTATATTTAAGTTGATAAGATGACATTCATTCTGTAATCACTAAACAACAAGTGGAACTGGCAACAAGGTAAATGATCGACTACTACTTTGAAAAGAGATAGATGACCGTTGATATCAACAGTGTATGTCAACGTCACTATAACCGACCGATGACCAAATGAGAAACATGAATACTGGGCAAAAATTTATCCGTTTACGTTTACGCAAAATTGAAGATCATGAGCCCAACATATCAGCAAAAGCTAATTCTACATTTACACATGTGTTGCTAGTATTATTGAACTACAAAACAAAAGACCCGATGAGAATAGAATGAAGTAAACATAATGGATTCTAATTATAATGACCTACCCTTCGATGACCTCGGGACATATAACAAGCTCAATACAAACCACGACAACACGACAGAAGCGTCTACTGCGTAATTTTCTCACGCAGCTGTTTTGTACTTGGAGCACATGTTACACATGGTCGTGGAATTGCTATATTTGGTTCTCACAGGGCAATTTAAGACCTCACGCAACACACCACCGGTAGGAATAAACTCTCATATCCGCCTGTCGCAACACTGTTGTTATTCTCTAGAAAGACATAATCAACAATCTAAGAAGAAATCCTCAACCGAATTTCGTCACAGCGTGATGACTCAAAAGACAGCTTTCCTATTCATGCCATTCTTGTGTTCACATACGAAAAATTGGCAAAAGCACACCAAATGAGTTCGACATACCTATGGAAGCCAAAGGAATATTGCAGAACAATCGCGTTAATCCCAGTATACTGATGACCATGCCGAATTGGGTGGAGTTGAGTCCCAATTCCCGAGTCAGCCCGGGAAGTACAGGTAGCACCACTCCTATCGCAATGCCCATCAGCGCAGTACCTGTTGCAATAGGCCATACTCGGCTGTCTACTCTGTCACTGGCTGCTTCGGCTCTTGCTATAATTATGCAGTGGGACGGTTGGAAGCAACGCCTCAGACTTTGTGCTTCTCACAGTAACAGAAATTGGAATATACATGTACTGCGGCGAGCATAGTTTTATGAGGATGTATGTGGCTGCATGTTTGAATACTGGCACAGGTGTGAGATTACCACCAATGAACTGTGAGGGTAAAATTTACAAGAGAATTTGAATCTCAATTGGTTCTATGTAGCTCATGTCACCCATATCTTGTAAGGCGTCAAATGATAGCCATTTTGGTATTTAAACTTCAAACCCCGAATAACAAAGTCGAGAAGATCCGAAACGAACCCCAGGAGGAACAGAGGTGTAATTGGAACTAATGGCTCAGACAAGAAATATATGCATAGCGCGAAGTCTACATCACTTCATCCCAGTCCTATCCTGTGGTATTACTTCCTCATCAAACATGCGTATGTCTATAGCATACTGAAACCCTAAAAACCCTACACCCCAAACTCTAAAAATCTTGCTAAAATGCGATGGAAACTAAAGCCAGAGCAATGCCTGCCAACGTCTACAGCGGTTACAAGCGGCCATATAACATCTGGCTATTACGCAATTTGACGTCCTGGAAACCCAAATGAAAGACAAACCTTTTAAGACGCCCTCTGCGGTCGGCGGCTTCTCACCTTGCAATCCCTTGCTAGGCTCTTCTACAGGTGCAGGATACGAGAATACATCGATATGAACAGCTCAATAAAAGAGATTTAAGACACTGAGCCTCCCAAAAAATAACAGCTCTGAGTAATGCATGAGATTTCTGCTCGAAGAGATGTCTTATGTCTCTAAAACCAAGGTGAACCTACACTAATATACTTAGATGTCTTGTTGAAGCTGAAACTCGTACAGGCTCATAAAATATATTCCTGAATTAGAGTGAACTCCCACTAACCGATTGAAACTAAGCACCAGTTTATATCGCTATGACAGTTATCCGAGTTCCCAAACTTGGCGATCTGTGTGACTGGAGTTGCCGCATTGAACACATAAGACAATCAACCAGAATCCAGCTCAACAAGCTTAGAATGCACACACGGCTATCCTATACTATACACTACGCCCGGGTGACACAGCTACCCCATACTATACACTACGCCCGGGTGACACAGCTATCCTATACTATACACTACGCCCGGGTGACACAGCTATCCTATACTATACACTACGCCCGGGTGACCCAGCTATCCTATACTATAGACTACGCCCGGGTGACCCAGCTATCCTATACTATACACTACGCCCGGGTGACAAAGCTATCCTATACTATACACTACGCCCGGGTAAATACACTGTTTGATTTGTCAACATTTCCCGTACAATTGTTACTCCAGCGTAAAAACTCAATTCAGATAATGATTATAGTGAAAAGCGGAAAATGTTGGACGTCTACCGAAGCACAGTACGCTGTACGGATGACAATCATCCCAATACGGAACGAAGAGGCTTCTGAGCAGACGCAACAGCTAACGCATCATTGCATACGACTAGTACTCATAGTATCAGCTTACTACCAACTAAAGACCGAGAATCGGAAAAATCAGCTCGTGAAGATCAGCTTTGACCACTCTGCTATACAAGTGGGGGGTATTCCTATCATTTACTAGAAGGTATTTTGAAACACATACTAGACATTAAAACCACACTAGTCATACGACAATATAATCAAACAAAGTCATTGGACTTAGTCGACAACAATTCCAAAAGTATACATATACATATACATATACATATACATATACATACATATATATATATATATATATATATATATATATATATATATATATATATATA
>NW_014039030.1:0-1131 GCF_001186125.1 Sphaeroforma arctica JP610 | reverse complement strand
TATAGACACACACACACACACACATATATATATATATATATATATATATAGACATGACAATCGGACAAGAACGAAAATTCGAGCACATACCATCAGCGTGAGTGGCAGCGATGGTGTAGGAGGGGGTTCTCTTTCCCCATGACCAGTGGCTGATGAAACTGCTCGGCTGTTTCCACCAGCTCGTTATCGCGTTCGTTGCGCAGCTCTTCTTTGCCATCCAGTACCTCGTCTGCTGTTGTGCTATTCACACCATTGTCTTTATCTTTCGTTGTCACACTCTCATCTGTTGAACTTGCTGTGCTCTTTATACCATAATCTGATATCTGGCCACCCGCGGTGTCACTAGCGGGATGTGTGGTTGCGTTGTGCGCCTTAATTGAGTGTACATCCGGTGCAGTGTCCTCTGCAGAATCCTTTGGTATGGTGTGAGTTTTGGCTGAAGTATGTTTGGCCCTAATTGACGCCAGGTCTCCTGGTAAGTAGTTGACGTTCTTAAAATATATAGACGGTGCAACCTGTGCATTCATTCCTATGTTCCTGAGGTGTGAGCTTAGTGCATTGTAGGGGAGACGCACATATGTGCGAGTGGGTATGTGAGTGGCTGTATAAAAAGTAGGTGTGAATGCCCCATGCACCAGCCCACATTGTGCCTTTAAACCGCCGCCACTCACTGGAAGACGACTGCGAGGTACAATTCTTTGCGCACTGTTAGTGCTTGTGTAAGATCTTGCCGTATTGTTTGTGTTTATATATATCCTTGCCGCAGTGTCGGCCTTTGAGCAGCTCCATGTTGTCGGAAGATTCACAGAACTCTTCGTGCATACTCGTACCAGCAACTGAGAGGATTTGAATTGGGGCATGAACGGAGGTGCACCTCCCAAGAGACTTGTGGACGACTTTTTTGCCAAGTGCCTAAGGCCATGGCCTAAGCGTATCATTGCACTAGATTTCAGGTGAAACTAAAGTCGTCGATCAAACCACATAGATGATTCCACAAGTACACCCCTGTCATTGAATAGTTAGTATATAGACTAACTAGGATGCACACTAACACATTTGCCTTTCAAAGATAGTGCTGCAAGCGGATCATTTCGCAGCAGCGGTACCTGTATCATATATGTGTACATATAT
>NW_014039031.1:11367-14130 GCF_001186125.1 Sphaeroforma arctica JP610 | reverse complement strand
TGTGTGTGTGTGTGTGTTTGTTTGTGTGTATATAACTTCACGCATAAAAGTGTACACAAGCAAGTATACCTGAGCTCGCCGGTTGTGAAAGTATGGACAGGGGTGGGGGTGAGGCGATGATCTCTGGTAGAGACATCTCCAGCCAGCCCACCAGTGCATACATCATTGGACTGCCCCGCAGCGACTCAGCAAATAGCCCAATACCCTGCGGTTGAAAAATCGGTTCATTAACAGTTATTTTGTCGGACATGTCAGTATTTATGGACCATGATGTAGGTCACTTCCACTAGAGTGCATATGGAAGTGAGTAGTGTGTGTGTGTGTGCTAAAAGAGTAGACAGGCTAATGTACAGTGTGTGGGAATAAGCGATATTTTCACATAGGTGAAATCATGATGTATGTACATCAAGGCAGCAAAAAGGTATAGTGTATGTTCATGACAACAGCAAACACTCCATTGTGCTCTGCGGAAGGAATAATTGAAGGTAGATGTGTAAGGTATAGTGTATATTCATCATGACAGCAAACATTCCATACCCTGTGTGATTGTAAGCGTTACTTTCACATATGTGAGAAAATAGTGTATACATATATATATATATATACCGAGACCACAACCACATGAGGTAAGTGAGCACTGATTCCACCTAGATAAGAAAGTAACGGAATAGCAATCTCTGCGGCAATGCATGTGCACACAGAAGTACGCGACAGCGCCACACAAGTGCGAAAGGTGCACTGTAACTAAAACATGTTTATGCCAGAAAAAGCTAAAACTAAACCATGTTTACGAATGCAACGCAAACACTCGTGCACACACAGGCAGAACAACACATGCGAGGGGGTGGGGGTCGATGCTTGTGTATATATATATATACAAACGTAGATGGATCTTTACACCCAGATAGTACAAAGCGTACGTTCAGCCCGTACTCTTATATATGGGTACTTTAGTAGACTAAACATTTTGCCGTGGAGATTCAAGTATATTTGTAGATGAATCTAGATTACATATATATATATATTAATCTAGATTTCAATATTTTTGTAGATGAATCTAGATTTCAATATTTTTGTACATGAATCTAGATTCAAATATAATTGTAGATGAAGCTCGATTGAAGTATATTCATAGATGAATCTAGATATAAGTACATTTAAAGATGAATCTAAATATAAGTACATGAATATGGATTTGAGATGAACCTAGATTTAAATACAATTATAGGTGCATCTAGATTTAAATACATTTATAGATGTATCTAGATTTAAATACACTTATAGATGTATCTAGATTTGAATACATTTATAGATGCATCTAGATTCAAATACATTCATAGATGCATCTAGATTTAAATACATTTATAGATGTATCTAGATTTAAATACATTTATAGATGTATCTAAATTTAAACACATTTATAGATGTATCTAGATATAAATACATTTATAGATGTATCTTGATTTAAGTACATATATAGATGCAACTAGATTTAAATACATTTATAGAGGCATCTAGATTCAAATACATTTACAGATGCATCTTATCTAGATTTAAATACATTTATAGATGTATCTAGATTCAAATACATTTACAGATGTATTTAGATTTAAATACATTTATAGATGTATTTAGATTTAAATACTTTTATAGATGTATCTAGATATAAATACGTTTATAGATGTATCTAGATTTAAATACATTTATAGATGCATCTAGATTTAAATACATTTATAGATGCACCTATACAATAGGTGGTCGGTAACACATCGGCTCAGCACACAAGCTTATAGCAATAGTCCTTTTAATTCTTATTCAAAGATATACATAGTTTTAACTCTACACCCGAGATAATGTGATGTAGACACCTACATACGACCCAAGCGTACAGCGGGAGTAGCGCATATGAAGGAGAGGATCAGATACATTCATTTGTGCACATACACAGATGTTAATATGTGATGTAGACACATCTACATACCACCCAGGCGTACAGCGGGAGTACCGCATATGAAGTATACGTTCATTTGTACACATACATATATATTAATATGTGATTTAGACACACCTGCATAGCGCCTAGGCGTATGTAGGCTGGCAGTAATGTGTTGCGGATGAGTATCAAAGGCGCGTCAGACGGATAGGCGACACCTTCTAAGTTGACCTCCAGAATGATCTGCCCTGTAGTAGAGATTTGGGTAGTGAGTGTTATCAAAGAGGACTTCTCAGTATACAGAATATAATATATGTACCGAGATACGTTGTATATATACATATGCACTGGTGCCCGCACGTGTGTTTGTGTATTGAACTGTGAAAGTCTATTTTTACTACCCGAAGGGGCTGTTTTGGAGTGAATACCTGCGTTCGGGCAAGCAGATCGGGCCATATTAGGACATACAAATATCCATATAAGGATCGGGAGGCATGTAAATACATGTAGTAGCACACCAGTACTGCATTGTATTGTACACACACACACATACACTGGTATTACATCGGCCCTAGCACCAGCACGGACAGGTGCGGGTGCATGTGCACCCGAAATGTATACCCCGTATCTGTCGGCGTACAAGTGACTCAAACGAACGCCGCCATCAAGAGGTACTCAAACGCACACACAGCACTACATACACTTCCTACACACAGCACAGAAGACAGCACCGACTACTGCATGCCACACACTGTGTATACGCATACACCTGTGTGTATATATGTACATATACATACACCTGTATGTATATATGTACATATACATGCACC
>NW_014039031.1:6334-10019 GCF_001186125.1 Sphaeroforma arctica JP610 | reverse complement strand
TATAGAATAGAAGTGATTGGGTATATATATGTACATATACATTATGCACAACAGCACCATATATAATATATACATATATATACACGCATATGTGCCTTCGTGGATACAGTATTAACGGTGTCTACACATGTATATATAGTTTAACCGTTTCAACATAGTGTAGTATGTGTAGATGTAGATTTTAAGTGCTATATATATAGCTATAAATGTAGTGGATACCTAATTGATAAATTTGTATGCAGTATATGTGTAGTGTATATGTAGTATATATGTATGTATAAGTAGTGTATATGTAGTCCTACGGATATATCCTTCACCTACACGCCCCTTCCCAATACTAAGCACTCTCAATTACAATCCTACTCTATTCATAGACGTGCCAAATAAAAATTGGTTTGTGCCATATAAAATCAGTGTATTTCATATAAAATTAGTTTACGCCATATAAAAACTAGATTGGATATGTATGAGTCACCCGACTCCCCACTTTGCTCTACATAGAATATATAAACTAAACCCCCAACACTGTCTACCAACAAAGTACATCACATAACAGCCTATGAAACCCTATACCCTAAAACCCCAACCCCCATGCAGAAACCCAGCTCCTCACATACCGGGTACATCGTCCAACTGTAAGCCTTTTTTGACCCCTCCTTTGACCCCTCCCCTGCCCTTCACATGCCCCCCCCCACCCCCGGCCCCTCCCTCTGCCTCTGCCACCTCTGTGCGAGAGAGAGAGAGTGTGTGTGTCTGTGCTGTCTGGTCCGTTGAGTTCATCCCAGTCGGCGTTGAACGTGATGGTGAATGTCTGATCCTTGTTGCTCGTCTATGTTAAACATTTAGGCGTGTAATTGTGACACTGAGACTGTGGCGGAGACTGAAACAGGAAGTGTAGAGCCAATCTTATTGAACGCCATACTGAGGGAAGGTATATACAGCTAAAACCCTAAAACCCTAGTCGTGTTTGTGTGCGAGTATCTGTGTAGGGCCTCATGACTTGCTGAATTGTATCAAAATCTGCAGTGTACGACACAGAAGGTAGTAGACGGTGGCACCATATGCAACCACACAACAGGACGATACCAAATATATCACCCACTCCATGAGGACATCCAAACCTCCAAACATGTCACAAACCACGTACACACAGCACAGGATCAACCCCCTACACATTCATGAGCCATATACAATACATATACGAAAGCCTGTACATTGTAGTATATGGGTTGAGTACAAAACATATACAAATGCATGTACTTAGTAGTACAGCCCTGACATCAAATGCTTACATAGTGTATATGTAATATATAAACAAATGCTTACACTTAGTAGTACAGAAACCGTCATGCTTACATGGTGTATATGTAATATATATACAAATGCCTGTACTCAGTAGTACAGACACGGATCTGTAAAGTATCAGAGCACACACACGAGCTACGTATTCTGAAAAGCTTGCATGGGGTATATATAATACATATAACATATATACGAATACCTGTACTTTATAGTATATGGGGTACGTATATAATATATACGTACCCCATATACTATATAACGCCTGTACTGAGCAGCACAGGCACTCACCTGGAACGCTTCTCCGAATTGGTCATGCAGTGTTTCTATCTCCACGGCATTCATTTCCGCTCGCTCGTCGTCCGTGTACTGTTCTACTATGGGGGGTTCCTATACCCAAAACGTAAACGTATAAGTACAAGAAACAGTCCTGCCTACACCTTCGTACGTCACGATGATCATGAGGCGACGAACGCGTACTACACGAACGAAAACGTACAAGTAAGGCATTCACTGCTGGCGGGTGCACTTCACGGCTGATAAAAGCGTATAATCCGAACGAACGTTTTATTGAACTGTTTGTTCTCTACCTGCGCCACGTACTGTTCAATTAATACAACAAGCATGTGTGGAATAGCGCGTATGTGGTTCAAGATAACTTCGTATAGCACACCAAGATGTCCCATGTAGTGCACCTAGGCCCAGGACACGGCTTTATCGCAGACGTCGCGGTCTCCGCACAAAATGAGCCGTAACAATAGTACTAACACCAGAAATAGACATGAGAATAAGCTTGATACACATTTATAGCCGTATTCAGAATATAACATACACACAACAACAATATGAAAACCAACCCGTGCGCTCATGTCAACTGTAAGCGAGTATACTCAATAGATAAATCTCGAGTATGTGCACCTTAGCAATAGAAGAAAACCCTAGAAAACCTACACAAAACCCCCAACCTATTGACATCGGTACTGCAGCGATTCTCACTGGTACTGGTCATAGTATGACGCACATACGCATAGCTCCTGCGACACAGCGGCAGAAGCAAGTAACAGCCTAATTTGGGTGTGCAAAAAAAACAAACTATTCGCTATTGACATGGCTTTGCAGTGCACTCCAATACACGGCACGACTAACCCCCGTCTACAAACGACGTATATAAGGTGAGGCAACGAGCCTCCAAGCCAACACACATTCAAACACACACATCATATATATATATATATATACATATATATATAAAATACCTCTTCAGGATCCGATGCAGCCGCTATGAGTTGTTTTATGAGTGCGCGCAGAGTTACGTCCTCGTTGTTTGCATTGCTGGCCAGTGCAGTCTCACACAGTGCACGATCAAAGCCTAGCGACGACAGCCGATCTAACGCCAATTTAATAGACAGAGACTCGGCCGTGTGTGTTCCCATTGTTATGGCATCGTATCTGCACAAAGATAGGGTTTCGAGTGTCGAGTTTTAGGTATGTAGGGTTTTGGGATTATGGGGTCTAACGGTTTTTGGGCTTTGAGGTTTTAGGGTTATAGGGTCCGGGGTTTATACGATGTATTGTGATGCCAATAGGCATGCAGGTGTAAACTTGTGACTTCGCAGGCAGAGATTATACGACTTTTCATCGAATCTGTTACAGACCCGCAGGAATGTGGAGATGAGCTTCCTGACAGGCAACCTATTTTATAACAAGGTTATAACCACAGACAGCAGCATGTATATAGTGAGTACGCATAGAAAACATGTACACCATTCGCTGAGTGAATCTATGATCTTTCCCCCAATCTTGGAAAGGTATGTTTAATATATACAGATATATCTTACGCCGATATATGTATGACCTTCCCCGCAGTCTTAGGTACGTGTGTTAACTATATACACATATACCTTCCGCTGACTAAATGTATGACCTTTTCCCTATTCTTAGTTAGGATACTACGGTAGATACACATTGAGTGCACCGTTTGTTCATCATGGTAGACAAAGGCACGCACAAATACTTACACATGAAAATATAGACCCATGTACATTATTTGTTATCTACTACATTAAGGATAGCAAAAGGTTTGTGCACAAACAAGCGACATGATTAAACAATACAAAAGGTGCCAACTGATAAATACTTGACATGTTTAAATTATACAGAGAATGTCAACTGACGCATACTTGACAGGTCGCCACTTGAGCGGCAGATCGTCTTCTGGCACGTGAACACAGAGCCAATTGAGAATGGCTTGCTTGCTTTTAGAGTGTTTGAGTGCCTCATGGACATGCGCCTCCCTAATCCACGAGTATTGGCGAAGAATACAATCAAATATAAATTGTGAAAAGGCATTAAAAGATATATACACATTCACACACACATAAATATG
>NW_014039031.1:0-2419 GCF_001186125.1 Sphaeroforma arctica JP610 | reverse complement strand
TATATATATTAATGTATATATATATATATATATATATATCACACACCTAACATTGTCCAAAGGCGTGTTCTTAATTACTTCTTCCACAAAGGCGCGGACGGCTTCGCTCATGTGTACTTCGATCTTCTTGCTCTCTAGTTGTATGCGTTTTGGCATGTCCGGATTCTCTGTGGTGGCTGTAAATAATAATTTGACGTGAACATTTGCACATGGAGGGTAGTTGGGTTGAGATGTTGCTGCACTTTGTTTCGGCATTGCGATGAACGTTACCATGTTGGGGTATTGGGTTTTTAGGGTTTCATGGTAAACCCTAAAACCTGACATGCAGCTAGTTCGATGAGGTGTCTAAGATATGCGTATACAATTCGTGTATTGAGTATATGGGCTGGCATAGCACCGACTGACTTACTTTTGAGACATTGCGGTTTTACCTGGGATTGTTTGCTGTGTGTAAAAAAACGTTCATAGGTAGGAGACACACAAACATGCAAACAACGGCGCAACCACAGGCGAACTCTAATCATACACACACAGAACCTTACTTCGGTCCTCTTTTTGAGGGCAGGTGCAATCTCCAAGGCATATATTCTTTTGGTTGTGTTCGCGACAGTATATTCGGACAATCGCCAAATTCATACAAACAACAACGCAATCACAGACAAACTCTGATCACATACTCACAGAACCATACACCGGTCTTCTTTCTGGGATGCAGGTGTAATCTTCAGGGCATACATTATCTTCCAAAACTCGGTTGTGTTCGGAGCTTTTTTTTTTGAACCGATCGCGACTCACATACAAACAGCGCATTCGCAGACGAACTCTGATCATGCACTCACAGAATCATACCCCGGTCCTCTTTTTGAGGTACAGGTGCAATCTTCAGGGCTTCCATTTTCTTCTGGAACTCGGCTGTGTTCGGGGCGGTTTTCTCGAACGGGTCGCCGGGGACTGTGAGGGTGTGCTTTTGCTTGTGCGTGGTGTCCAACTCGGTCCAGTATGGCCGCAATGCGGGTGCAATCATCATCTTCATGGACAGATGGCTCTGTACGCCATGTAGTGCCAAGACACAGGTTCGTAGCTGTGTGCAGTTGTGAGGTGATTCGGAATGGAATGAATATTGATGCAAAACGTAATGCTGAAACATGCATAATAGGCATGAGATGTTGATTTATGACATCGCTCCAACGGAGAGATGAGTTTACACACCACACAGCGCTGATACATACGTTTACAGGTGTATGTAGTGGTAGGTAGATAAGAAATAAGCTTATTCATACTAAAATAATATATATATATATATAGCTGAAAGTATATATTTCATCACGCATACTTTAGCATCAGCCGCAGTTGGACAAGGTTCCTCAGCTGCATACGACACCTGCTGTATTTCACCTTTCTTGTCCTTTTTCTCCAACACTACCACAACCAGATGTCCCTTAGGTTTTTTTTTCTGCGAAAAAAAAATATGGTTTTTTTTAGTCAATAGGGGTGTGCTCAATAGTGTGAATATGATCCGGTATACATTTGAGCATTACAGCCAAGAACCAACATTCATTGATGTTCACCAGACCATACGTTTACGTCCGTCGAAAAAAATCGACAGCCTGGATGTGAGCCGAAGCTCGCTCATTTAGCTAAAGTAGGATGTTATAGATAGTTCAGCCTCCCTCACTTCATGTATCTACACACAGTGATAGGTCATGGGCTGTGTCATTCTGTACCGTAAATATATACACTAATACATTGCAGATTGTTGATACGTTTTCTTCTGTATTATCTTTCACGTACCGTTATATACCTAGGCTTGTGCCATTTCTTCTTCTGTGTCAATTCCAAGAGCAGGGCAACTGGGGTTTTCCCGGTCCAGTTGCTCAGGTCGTAGTGTAGGGGCTGGATGCAACATGCCGAAATTTACATCATGTTCAGATTTAGGACGCAATATATATTATCAGCTAACCGGCTGCGAGTTAAGTAGTTGCACAATTTATGTGCGCTCATGACGGGAACAGTACACTCCGGTATTGGAAGGCGAGATTAGTAGAGGTGAGGTTAGTGGAGATGCAGCTAGTGGAGGTGAGGTTAGTGGAGGCGAGGTTAGTGGCGATTCGGTTAGCGGAGGTGAGGATAGTGGAAGTGAAGTTAATGGAGATGCGGCTAGTGGAGGTGAGGCTAATGGCGATACGGCTATTGGAGGTTAGGTTAGTGGAAGTGAAGTCAGTGGAGATGCGACTAGTGTAGGTGAGGTTAGTGGAGGTTACGTTAGTGGAAGTGAATTTAGTGGAGAAGCGGCTAGTGGAGATGAGGTTAGTGGAGGTGTGGCTAGTGGAGGCTAGATTAGTGGAAGTGAAGTTGGTGAAGATACGGCTAGTGGAGATGAAGTTAGTGGAGGTTAGGTTAGTGGAAGTGAAGTTAGTGG
>NW_014039032.1:13625-14142 GCF_001186125.1 Sphaeroforma arctica JP610 | reverse complement strand
ATACATATACGTACATATGTACGTATTTATGTGTATGTATGTGCAGTCATAATTACACAGGCAAACATACATGCTTCGGTAGTGGACCCCAGCACACAAGCTAAGAATTTTTCGCAAAATGTTGGTACATATATAACCGTATAAGTATATTTAAATACGCACAGGTAACAACCTGTAGCAACTTCACAACTATTCTCTTACCTCACACCTACACCAAAACATCTCCCAAAGCCCATAACCCACGTACCTGTCAATAGGTAGCGCTGAACTCATTCCAGAAGTAAGTGCACTTCTGTCCTCCTCAACTAGCCGACGATACAGTCAACCCTTCTCTTTTCTACTACACGGTCCTATCAATCAATAGTGTTTCGATAAGTTGAATGCACCTTAATGCCAAGTGTGGATAACAAACAGACAAAAACACAGGATAAGTACCTACACACACAAGCACAAACACACACACACATATATATATATACATACATACAAACATACGTAACAAACACACACACACACC
>NW_014039032.1:5007-11737 GCF_001186125.1 Sphaeroforma arctica JP610 | reverse complement strand
TTATATATACAAACAACATATCTATACACATACACACCACACACACACTTTATATATATATATATATATATATATATTACATACATATATGTATGGTACAGGACCTTGGATAGAAAAGAATCTATATCTGATGATAAATATGAACACGTGTTTATTCAATCTCCGTACTGTCAGACTATGCTCAAAACACGACGAACTTGTGAGAATACCCCCAGAAGTGTTTGAATCTCCAACTCCATGCGTTTTTAAAATAGCGCGCAAGACTATCTGACACTAGAAGGGTTTATCCAGGGCAATAATGATCACTTTATGTGCAACATGATGGTAGCTTAATGGCTTCTACTTGAGCTAAATACACTCACCATTTTGTAAGTAAATTATTTGGGTGACGCCAGGGAAATGCATTTATTATTATTACGTACATGTACATACACCTGTACACGTACACATACACAAACATGTATACGTACATGTACATGTATGCGAACATATATGCGTACATGTACAAGAATGTGTACATGTACATGTAGTACATGTACACGAGCTCATCAGCCTATGGTAAATAGTGCAGTTTGTTATATAAACAGAATTGTATGTGCGTGTGCGTGTTTATCGTTCAGTATGTAGTTGTGGATCGACTTTCCATTTGTGTCACTACTATTCCACGTGACTGTCTGGTTTCTAGTCTCTACTGTTACTACTGAGACCAAATACCAAAGGAGATTTGAAAAATAAAATAGATAGATCAAGCAATTGGATTGGCTCATAGTATAGCAACGGAAATTTCAAATACTCTCTTCCATCGAGTCCATGATTTCCATCGTATTTATATTTTGTTTAGACTGTTCTGCAGTCTGTGGCTCTGTGCAGAGCGCACTTCTTTCTGATTAGTCATTCAGTGGTCAGTCAGTCAGTACTGAGTCTACTGACTACACAGTAGTCAGTCAGTACTGAGTCTACTGACTACACAGTAGTCAGTCAGTACTGAGTCTAGTTACTGACTACAAAGTAGTCAGTCAGACCAGTACCTTCAGTCCTTCACCTACACCATCCCGCATCTGTGACTCTGTGACTCTGTGTACAATAATCTAGATAGTTACGCCAGATTTGACCCAATTAGATTGTGTTCTAAAAAAAAAATTACAGAGTGGAACAAAAAAGTCGAAGCAAAGTATTTCACCTTCCTACTTCCTAGTGATTCCTACATTAACCAATTCAATAAACTGCTTAGCGTCTGAGTTGCCTGTGTCATTATACTACTGCTGCCACTTTGCTTGTTCTGTATATTCAATCAAGCAGCTTCTGTTAGACGGTTAAAGTATAATTACACTAGCACATAGAAAGATCCTATAATAAATATGTTCCGAAAGCTACCAATCGCCGCACTCAGCGTGCTCGGTCTATCGCTTGTTAGCGCCGACTTAGACGTCACGTCCAGTGTAGCCGATTTCGATTCCGCTTCAGGAGTGGTAGGTGTACATCTATGCTAGTTTGTTTGTTTGGTACGTCGCTTACAAAGTCGCTTACAAAGGTTTTCAGGATATCTATTGCGATATGCGGATATTTATATATGTATGTATGGTGCATTTGTGTGAGCGATTGTGCCAATCCATGTACTTAATCCAAATGTCTTGGCGGATCTCATACAGGATTTGATGCGTTTTGGATTATACAAAAGTGTGCTGAATTGCTTTATTTACTATTCTTTTTGTGACTATAATGACAATCTATGTTTTTTTAGTATTCGCAAGTATCCACTATCTGAGTTACTCACATCTGTTTATCGTATGCATGTAGTTCACACTAACTGAGTTACTCACATCTGTATATCGTATGCATGTAGTTCACAATTGATATTGAAAGCACGGACGGAAGACACTCGATGGCGATGTACAATTTGGGAGGCAACAGAGTGAACACGCACACCGTGACTTTACAAACTGACGGGGTAAGTTTATGCATAGTTCCTTTTATGAATATAGCCTATCGTATTACTCACATTGATCGTCAATCTCTGGTCAGAAAGAAATCACTATCATTGACCACACAGTGTGGGGTTGCTTCCAGCATTGTTGTACGCTGCTGTATGCTGTAATGTGCTTCCAATTCATAAACCTATCCATCACGTGAGCTGTAGTTCAGTATTTATATTGCTTCAGGTATTAAACAACTATTTAATATAGCTTTCTCTCCTCTTGATTGAGGGCCATGATTGAAAGTTGTGATCCTTCATATTTGCACCGAATATCAGAAAACTCATAAACGATGCGCTTATCCTGATGCCGCTTATTTCTATCTACACACACACATACAGCCGTTTGAGCCCAAATTTTGCCATTTCAAGCCAATGAATTCAGAGGTGAGTATTGTAATATGATCGCAAGTTTAATTTAATTACTGATGTGAATTTTCATTCATGCATGAGGATTATTTGTAGTACGGACACGCTACGAAATATAAACACTCCACGAGTCTCATTTTGGTGACAAACTGTTATTCAGTATTGTGCGAGCGTCCGCGAAAGTGCTTAAGTGGTATTGCTTAGCAACACACATTAACACCTACTCAGTTAATTAACACATTAACACACACTGTGCTTGACTAACACAAACAATTACTCTGTGGTCTTCTCCAGCTATACATCCAATCCGGGGCCAAGATCGTCGATAGCGCAACCAAAAAAACCTACTACTGCAGCTACAATGGCTGGCTAGGCCACAACGTAAGTACAAGTGTGGTGTTCGGTCTATCGGTATATGAGCGCCCTTTTTTCTGTGTGCGTTGGGGATGTCTACGTCCACGCACCGTTTTGTGTTCTACATTTCCAACCCTGTGGTTTGGGTTTATAAACTTGTATGCTCATCTTCCAAGTGTGTATTATTTGAGACTGATTTGCACAGTCTATGACACAGCCGCAATCAGCTGTAGCTTATATCATTTGAAAGGGAATCCAATGATTTGGTGTGGCAGCTGCCCTTGCGCAATTGCACATAATCATTAATTAGGTCATACCAGATAAGCCATGGTTCGTCTCTAAAACCCTAAAAGTCATATTATTAAACGACATGCTTTGTCCAAACCAACCAATTTATCATATTATAGGCGGACGAGACCGTCACAATCTCCGTACTTCCAGCTGGCAAGGAGTATATCGTATCTGTCAACACAGCCGATGGTAAGTGTCCCCCGTGCGAGCATTTCTAGGTTGAAACTGAGTGTTGTGTGTGTCGTCACGCTAGTCAATGCATCTGTCATACGCTCTTGCATGGTTGGATAGGGAAAGTAAAGAAGAATGATAGTCATCCTTCCAGTTCCCACATTACCACATAATTACAGTCTATATAGTCTACATCTCCACAGTTTTATTGCGCAAGGATCTGGATACATACCGACGCAGCCGGTTTGTACTCAAATGGGCTCTGTTGAACACTGTATTTCTTTCATCTGTACACCCTCAGTGCCTAAGGCTGGGCGTACAGGTCGATTGAACATGCGTCTGCACGGATCTACCGCCAGCACAAGCACCGAGTCTTTCTTCATCAATGTCGGGGACAAGGATACTGAGCAGCTGTCCTTCTACTCCAGCGTATGTAAATTTGTTGAATATCGGTGGTTTGTTGTAAGCTCATTGGGTCTAGGAACACTTAAGATGAGCGTATCGGCGGGTGTGCGTGGTGTGATAATTGTATGTAAGGAATGTAGCCGTGGTGTGGTGATATTATTTCCGAAACCATATCCACGTGTAGCATAGTGATAGAATATAGAGGTGCAGCAGCTGTTAGCTATCGCTGTTGTAACCGCAAGAACTCACGTCTCACGGTACACAGAGTGTGTGCAGGGTACTCCATTTACAAACACTACATGCCAGTCGTAACGTTGAGTGTTTAAATGTTATCTCTATGTCGTTCTCTCTCAACAGCACAAGGGCAGCTAGCTCACATATCTCACATCGCCCTGACCACTCACAACCAACCAGCGCTCCTTGTGCACTAACTCCTAAAAACCCCACAACCCTACAGGATATTGGCAAGTTCCAGTCGTTATACATGTACCTGGATGGCGAGGATGCGCTGAAGATAGACACGCTTGACATCAAGAGTGAGGGAGTGGACAACCCCATATCATTCCAACACGACGACTGGCTCAACCCCAACTGCCCATACGTATGTGCCTGGCCATGGATGTGCGGTTGGTGTTTTAGGGTTTAGGGTCGTTACACTAATACTTTTGGGTGTTCTAGGGTTTAGTGTCGTTACGCTAATACTTTTGGGTGTATTCGCTGTGTCACTGAATGAAGTATGGTGTGTGTCGTGCTCCACTGCGAACTGTAAGCTACATGGTAGAAAGCATTGTCCATCGTGTGAGAGCGTTTGTATCGAATGAGATGTGTTGCGAGTTATTGAGTACCGAACATGTGGGATGTGTCTGCAAGCGCAAAGGGATTGTCGTTTGTAATGCACAGAAGTTTCCCATGAACTGTGGGACGCTCGCAATGCGATGTAGAACACTCTATAGCGATTGATGCCCTAAAACTCTAAAATCCCGCCCACTTATGCGAAGGTTACATATCTATTTGCCGTCAGGTTTCGAGTTGTCTCGTATGCCTGTGATACTTGCTGTCAACTGCCACACCTCGTCACAGGATCCGCAACCAGGGCACTATAGTTCAGGGGTTGCATGCGTATCTGGGTTTTAGAGGTGTTTCAGGGTTTAGATTGGCAACCCTCTCATAACCCCCATTCCCATACATACTGTCCTATCCCTATCCTGATCTAGATATGTATCACGTAGGCATCGCCATAGAGCTATACATAGCGCTTCCTATTTGCACAAATGTGTCGTTCAATTAGTCTTACCGCTGACTTCATACGTTTCAAATAGTCAGTCACTCACTGGCACTCATGTGTTCCCACTTCATCCGTCCACCATCCCACACTCTCAGATTGGTCACGGAGCCTCCATGAGTTTCATCGCACCCGACTACACAAACTAAGCAACGCAGTCGCCAAAACACTCCCAATTGGGTTTTGGGTTTTAGCTAAAACCCTAAACCCTGCGCGTGGGAACACACACTGTACATCGTCTGCCGGTCTCCACAACGTCACAGTGCCAGCAAGACACCCGCCTATGTAAATAAGGGATGCGTATACAACACAAGACAATATAACACACTTTCAAGCTCACGTTCCAATAAAATGAACTATTGAAATAAGGGATACGTCTACTACACAAGACAGTACAACACACATTCAAGCTCACGTTTCAATAAAATGAACCATGTAAATAAGGTATGTGTCTACGACACAAGACAAAATAACACACATTCAAGCTCACGTTCCAATAAAATAAACTAAGCAAATAAGGGATGCGACTACTACACAAGACAATATAACGCACATTCAAGCTCGCGTTTAAATAAAATAAACAATGGAACCAAGGGTTGCGTCTACCACACAAGACAATATAACGCATATTCAAGCTCACGTTTCAATAAAATGAACTATATATATAAAAGATACGTCTACTACGCCAGACAATATAACACACATTCAAGCTCACATTTCAAAAAAATGAACCATGCAAATAAGGGATGCGTCTACTACACAATACAGTATATCGCACATTCAAACTCACGTTCCAAAAAAATGAACTATTGAAATAAGGGATACGTCTACTACACAAGACAATTTAACACACATTCAAGCTCACGTTCTCATGTTCTAATATAATGAACAAGGCAAATGAGGGATGCGTCTGCTACACAAGAAAATATAACGCACATTCAAGCTCACGTTCTCACGTTCAAAAAGAAATGAACAATGGAAATAATGTATACGTCTACTACACAATACAATATAACGCATATTCAAGCTCAAGTTCTCACGTTCTAATAAAATGAACTATGGAAATAAGAAATGCGTCTACTACACAAGACAATACAACGCACATTCCAGCTCACGTTCTCACGTTCTAATAAAATGAACTATGCAAAAAAGGGATGCGTCTACTACACAAGACAATATAGGACACATTCAAGCTCACGTTTCAATAAAATAAACTATGTAAATAAGGTATGTGTCTATTACAAAAGACAATATAACACACATTCAAGGTCACGTTTCAATAAAATGAACTATGAAAATATGGATGCGTCTACTATAAAAGCAATATAACACACATTCAAGCTCACGTTTCAATAAAATGAACTATGTAAATAGGGGATGCGTCTACTAGACAAGACAATATAAAACACATTCAAGCTCACGTTCCAATAAAATAACCCATGTAAGTAAGGGATGCGTCTACTACGCCAGACAATATGTCATACATTCAAGCTCACGTTTCAATAAAATGAACTATGCAAATAGGAGATACGTCTACTACACAAAACAATATATCGCATATTCAAGCTCACGTTTCAATAAAATGAACTATGTAAATATGGGATGCGTCTACTACACAAGACAATATAACACATGTTCAAGCTCGAGTTCCAATAAAATGAACCATGCAAATAATTGATACGTCTACTACACAAAACAGCACAAAACACATTCAAGCTCACGTTCCAATAAAATGAACCATGTAAATAAGGGATGCGTCTACTACACAAGACAATATAACGCACATTCAATATCACGTTTCAATATAAAAAACTATGTAAATATAGAATACGTCTAATACACAAGACAATATAACGCATATTCAATATCACGTTCCAATAAAATAG
>NW_014039032.1:3723-4762 GCF_001186125.1 Sphaeroforma arctica JP610 | reverse complement strand
ACAAGACAATATAACGCATATTCAATATCACGTTCCAATAAAATGAACCATGCAAATAGGGGATGCGTCTACTACACATAACAATATACCGCACATTCAAGTTCACGTTACATTAAAATGAACTATGAAAATATTGGTGAGTCTACTACGAAAGACAAAATAACATACATTCAAGGTCACGCTTCAATAAATTGAACTATGTAAATAAAGTATACGTCTACTACACAAGACAATATAACACACATTCAAGGTCACGTTTCAATGAAACGAACTATGTAAATAAGAGATGCGTCTACTATACAAGACAATATATCGCACATTCAATATCACGTTTCAACAAAATAAACTATATAAATAAAAGATACGTCTACTACACAAGACAATATAACAAACATTCAAGGTTACGTTTCAATGAAACGAACTATGTAAATAAGAGATGCGTCTACTACACAAGACAATATAACGCACATTCAAGATCACGTTTCAATAAAATAAACTATATAAATAAAAGATACGTCTACTACACAAGACAATATAACACACATTCAAACTCACGTTTCAATAAAATGAACCATGTAATTAAGAGATGCGTCTACTACACAAGACAATATAACGCACATTCAAGATCACGTTTCAATAAAATAAACTATATAGATAAAAGATACGTCTACTACACAAGACAATATAACAAACATTCAAGGTCACGTTTCAATGAAACGAACTATGTAAATAAGAGATGCGTCTACTACACAAGACAATATAACGCACATTCAAGATCACATTTCAATAAAATAAACTATATAAATAAAAGATACGTCTACTACAAAGACAATATAACACACATTCAAGCTCTCGTTCAAATAAAATGAACCATGTAAATATGGTATACGTCTACT
Organism: Sphaeroforma arctica JP610; assembly: GCF_001186125.1. Classification (NCBI taxonomy): domain Eukaryota; class Ichthyosporea; order Ichthyophonida; genus Sphaeroforma; species Sphaeroforma arctica. The sequence goes on along the minus strand of NW_014039032.1, from coordinate 3,866 downwards.
ACACAGGACAGTACAACACACATTCAAGCTCACGTTCCAATAAAATGAACTACGTAAATAAAGAATACGTCAACAACACAAGAAAGCACAACATACATTCAAGCTCACGTTTTCAATAAAATGAATTATGTAAATATGGGATG
>NW_014039032.1:1383-3567 GCF_001186125.1 Sphaeroforma arctica JP610 | reverse complement strand
AAACTATATAGATAAAAGATACGTCTACTACACAAGATATTACAACACACTTTGAAGCTCACGTTCCAATAAAATGAACTACATAAATTAGGGATACGTCTACTACACAAGACAATATTTTTCACATTCAAGCTCGAGATCCCATAAAATGAACTATGTAAATAAGGGATACGTCTACTACACATGAAAGCATAACACACATTCAAGCTCACGTTTCAATAAAATGAATTATGTAAATAAGGGATGCGTCTACTACACAAGACAATGTAATACACATTCAAGTTCGAGTTCCAATAGAATGAACCATGCAAATAAGGTATGCGTCTACTACACAAGACAAAATAACGAACATTCAAGCCCACTTTTCAATATAATGAACTATATAGATAAAATATACGTCTACTACACAAGACCGTACAACACACATTCAAGCTCGCGTTCCCATGAAATGAACCATGTAATTACGGTATACGTCTACTACACCGGACAATATAACGCATATTCAAGCTCGCGTTTCAATAAAATGAACTATGTAAATATGGGATGCGTCTACTACACAATACAATATAACGCTCATTTAATCTCACGATACAATAAAATGAACTATATAGATAAACGATACGTCTACTACACAAGACAGTACAACACACTTACAAATTCACGTTCCAATAAAATGAAGTACATAAATAAGGGATACGTCTACTACACAAGACAACACAACACACATTCAAGCTCACGTTTCAATAAAATGAACTATGTAAATATGGGATGCGCCTACTACACAAGACAATATATTTCACATTCAAGCTCACGTTCCAAAAAAATGAACCATGCAGATAGGGGATGCGTCTACTACACAATACAATATAACGCAAATTCAAGCTCACGTTTCAATAAAGGAACTATAAAAATAAAAGATACCTCTACTACACAAGGCAATGTAACACACATTCAAGGTCACGTTTCAATAAAATGAACTATTTCAATAAGCGATACGTCTACTACACAAGACAACATGACAAACATTCAATCTCACATTTCAATAAAATGAACTATGTATAAAAGGGATGCATCTACTACGCAAGACAATATAACAGACATTCAAGCTCACATTTCAATAAAATGAACTATATAAATAACGTATGCGTCTACTACACAAGAAAATATAACACACATTCAAGCTCACGTTCCAATAAAATGAACCATGCAAATAAGGGATGCGTCTACTACACAAGACAATATAACGCACATTCAAGCTAACTTTTCAATAAAATGAACTATATAGATATAAGATACGTCTACTACACAAAACAGCACAACGCACATTCATGCTCACGTTTCAATAAAATAAACTCTGTAAATAAGGGATGCGTCTACTACACAAGACAATATAACACACATTCAAGCTCACGTTCCAATAAAATGAACCATGCAAATAGGGGATGCGTCTACTACACAATACAATATCACGCTCATTTAAGCTCACGTTTCAATAAAATGAACTATATAGATAAACGATACGTCTACTACACAAGACAGTACAACACACTTACAAACTCACGTTCCAATAAAATGAACTACATAAATAAGGGATACGTCTACTACACAAGACAACACAACACACATTCAAGCTCACGTTTCAATAAAATGAACTTTGTAAATATTGGATGCGTCTACTACACAAGACAATATATTTCACATTCAAGCTCACGTTCCAATAAAATGAACCATGCAAATAGGGGATGCGTCTACTACACAATACAATATAGCGCAAATTCAAGCTCACGTTTCAATAAAAGGAACTATAAAAATAAAAGATACGTCTACTACACAAGACGATATAACACACATTCGAGCTCACGTTTCAATAAAATGAACGATTTCAATAAGCGATTCGTCTACTACACAAGACAACATGACACACATTCAATCTCACAATTCAATAAAATGAACTATGTATAAAACGGATGCATCTACTACGCAAGACAATATAACAGACATTCAAGCTCACAATTCAATAAAATGAACTATATAAATAACGCATGCGTCTACTACACAAGACAATATAACACACATTCAAGCTTACGTTCCAATAAAATGAACCATGCAAATATGGGATGCGTCTACTACACAAGAGAATATAACGCACATTCAAGCTAACTTTACAATAAAATGAACTATATA
>NW_014039032.1:0-1363 GCF_001186125.1 Sphaeroforma arctica JP610 | reverse complement strand
ACGCATGCGTCTACTACACAAGACAATATAACACACATTCAAGCTTACGTTCCAATAAAATGAACCATGCAAATATGGGATGCGTCTACTACACAAGAGAATATAACGCACATTCAAGCTAACTTTACAATAAAATGAACTATATAGAAAAAGATACGTCTACTACACGAGACAGCACAACGCACATTCATGCTCACGTTTCAATAAAATTATCTCTGTAAATAAGGGATGCGTCTACTACACAAGACAATATAACACACATTCAAGCTCACGTTCCAATAACATGAACCATGCAAATAGGGGATGCGTCTACTACACAATACAATATAACGCTCATTCAAGCTCACGTTTCAATATAAGGAACCATGCAAATAGGGGATGCGTCTACTACACAATACAATATAACGCACATTCGAGCTCACGTTTCAATAAAATAAACAATGGAAACAAAGGTTGCGTCTACTACACAAGACATTATAATGCATATTCAAGCTCACGTTCCAATAAAATGAACCATGCAAATAAGGGATGCGTCTTCTACACAAGTCAAAATAACGCACTTTCAAGCTCACATTTCGATAAAATGAACTATGTATATAATGGATGCATCTACTACACAAGACAATATAACAGACATTCAAGCTCACATTTCAATATAAGGAACTATATAAATATCGGATGCGTCTACTACACAAGACAAAATAACGCACTTTCAAGCTCACGTTCCAATAAAATAAACTAAGCAAATAATGGATGCGTCTACTACACAAGACAATATAGCGCACATTCATGCTCACGTTTCAATAAAATGAACTATGTAAATAAGGGATGCGTATACTACACAAGACAATATAGCACACATTCAAGCTCACGTTTCAATAAAATGAACTATGTAAATATGGGATGCGTCTACTACACAGGACAGTACAACAGACTTTCAATCGCACGGTTCAATAATGTGAACTATGTAAATAAGGGATGCATCTACTACACCAGGCAATATAACACAAATTCAAGATCACGTTCCAATAAAATGAACCATGCAAATAAGGAATGTGTCTACTACACAAGACAATATAACGCACATTCAAGGTCACGTTCTCACGTTGTAATAAAATGAACTATGCAAATAAGGGATACGTCTACTACACAAGACAATATAACACACATTCAAGCTCACGTTTCAATAAAATGAACTATGTAAATATGGGATGCGTCTACTACACAAGACATTATAAAGCACATTCAAGATCGCGTTCCAATAAAATGTACTATGTAAATATGGTATACGTCTACTACACAAGACAGTACAACACACATTCAAGCTCACGTTTGAATAAAATGAACTATGTATATAAGGGAA
>NW_014039033.1:1529-14165 GCF_001186125.1 Sphaeroforma arctica JP610 | reverse complement strand
CCAATTTTTAAAAATACATATATGTATATCTATATACATATATATATATATATATGCGTTTGATTCGTCCCGAAATTTATGGTGTTTTTAGAACATTTATGGATATACAGACTTGCAAATATTTTCTGCATGGCGTTTACCATATACATACCCATCCCACCTCATGCGTCCCTGCCTGTAGTGGCCTGTTCCACGCGGCGTACCTACATTGCAGATCTACGGCGAGCTGTCGAACGCCAAACCTGCACTAGAGGTGCACCGAATGTGGAAGACAGGCAAAAGCCCTGTGCACAGCAAGTTCCATGTGCTATTAGGTATGACTATGTGGTCTATTTATAGACGCATGCTCTAGTGTCTGTTTGTAGACGCATGCTCTTGTGTCTATTAATAGCCGCATGCTCTAGTGTCTGTTTATAGACGCATGCTCTAGTGTCTATTTATAGACGCATGGTATAGTGTCTATTTATAGACGCATGCTCTAGTGTCTGTTTATAGACGCATGCTCTAGTGTCTATATATAGACGCATGCTCTAGTGTCTATTTATAGACGCATGGTATAGTGTCTATTTATAGACGCATGCTCTAGTGTCTATTTATAGATGGTTGCTTAGAGCATGGTATCAATTTTCGTATCTGCATGTGCTATAATTAACACCAAAATGCATGAGCATATTCAGCCGTACGATCTCTGTTCGTTTGAATGGTTTCTCACACGTATGTATGCTAGTTTGCAACACACCACTCAGTCCTACACCTCCGCGTCTGATACTCACGCTTTTATGGTCTTTCACCCGTGTGTACGCGCTCTCCGTTGCTGCACCATTCCACTTTCATGTTCGGTACTACAATGATATGCCTCTTATCCGTCTTTGCCTTCGTCTTTGCATGACAGGGGCGGATGATGCGCTGTTGGCCACCACACATTCACGGAGAATGGGCCGAACACAGATTGTCTGTGACCTCGTATGTTGTATTTGTATAATCGTTGCGCTCATGCCGTATGTACGTGATTTAAATACATAGTCAGAGCGTATACGTTTTGTATGTGGGCATGCAGTATCTATGTGATTTAAATATCTGTAGCGTCTTGTGGTAGCCTCAGCACGGATTATTATCAACTTAGTCAGAGCGTATACGTTTTATATGTGGGCATGCCGTATCTATGTGATTTAAATATCTGTTTAAATATCTATAGCGTCTTATGGTAGCCTCAGAACGGATTATTATCAACTTAGTCAGAGCGTATACGTTTTGTATGTGGGCATGCCGTATCTATGTGATTTAAATATCTGAAGCGTCTTGGGTAGCCTCAGCACGGATTATTATCAACTTAGTCAGAGCGTATACGTTTTGTATGTGGGCATGCTGTATCTATGTGATTTAAATATCTGCAGCGTCGTTTGCGTTGCACGTACTCGCTAGCGCCCATTCGCTGAACAAGCCGTTCTGCTGGTTACAGGAGGTGTGCAAGGTGATTGGTGACTTCCTCAAGGGGGCACTCAAGACCGCACAGTCCACCCGGGCCAAGGCCGCCGTAGTGCGCCGCACCTCAAAACCCAAAGAAATGGGCCAAACGGCCCTGGACAAAATCAAAGGGGACAAGGGGCAAGCAGCCAACAAGAGCACAGACAAAGAGAAACACAAGAAGCAGTCGCCCGGCCGACCGAAGGCGGTGCAAGCCAGTGGTGCCCAAGGCGCGACTGGTTCCCTTGGTAACGATATCCATGACAACGCCCATCAGAGCGGCACGACACCTGCGGGTGCGAAGATCAGTGCACACAACGTTACCGGGACGAACGAGACGAATGCAGGCGCGGCTAGCGAGGTTGCTATGGTAAACATAAGTAGTATAGTGAGGTTGCTATGGTAATCATAAGTGGTGTAATGAGGTTGCTGTGGCAAGCATAAATGGTTTAATGAGGTTGCTATGGTGATCATGTGGTGCAGTGAGGTTGCTATGGTAATCATAAGTGGTGTAGTGAGGTTGCTATGGTAATCATAAGTGGTGTAGTGAGGTTGCTATGGCAAGCATAAGTGGTGTTGTGAAGTTGCCATGGTAGGCATAAATGGTTTAATGAGGTTGCTATGGTGATCATGTGGTGCAGTGAGGCTGCTATGGTAAGCATAAGTGGTGTAGAGGTAACTATATGTAACGTTGCATGAATGTAGCATGGCATCCCCTTGTACCCGTTGTCATTCCTTGTGTTTCCATTTATGGACTGCCTTGTACCTGTTGTCTTACCCTGTGTTTCTATTTATGGACTGATTTGCACCCGTTTTCGCCCAGATTGTCCCCATCACCAGCGCCCCGGACAACCCTTTGGGCGCAAAGACAACCGCCGAACTCACCGCAGAGAAGAACGCGGAACGTCTCAGCCTCGAGCTCAAAGCACGCCACGATGCACTCACCTGCACCGAACGCCCAGAGGACTTGGAGAGCGACGATCCGTTGGGGTGCATGGAGGACGAGAGAGCCCACAGGCGCAATGGAGAGGACAGGGCACCTGGGGCTGTGGATATGGACACCAGCGACGATAGTGGGGGTGATGACGATAAGGTGGATGAGGGGGGGGGGGCGGATGGCAGAGGTGTGTGCGGGTGTAGTTTCTCGAACGGGGTGTGTATTGCAGGAGAGAGTGTGTGTATGTATGTGTATGTGTGTATGTGCAGGAGAGAGTGTGTGTATGCATGTGTATGAGTTTATGTGCTGGAGAGAGAGAGTGTGTGTATGTGTGTATGTGCTGGAGGGAGAGTGTGTATGTATGTGTATGTGTGTATGTGCTGGAGAGAGAGTGTGCATATATGTGTTTATGTGCGTACATGTTGGAGAGAGTGCGTGCATATATGTTCATGTGTATATATGTTACGGTGAGTGTGTGTATGATGTGTTTTTCTTGTGTCTTTGTTGGGGTGAGTGTGTTGATGTATGTGTTTATTTGTGTATACATTGGAGAGTGTGCGTGTATTATGTATTTATGTGTTTGTTTGGATATACTATGCGTACATATATCAGTATATCGACTTGTTTATGACGTGGTAGGACGCATTCGCATATGTCGTACAAATTCAGTCCTCAACGCCCGCTCAAACACAGACACAGACCACAACCGCAAACGCAACAACAGCGACGAGAACGCGCCTGACTTCAAGGACAAGGCCAACCAGAGCCGAACTCACACTGATGAAATGCCAATTGAGGCGAATGAAGACACACGAGAGAGAAGGCTTAGTATACAGAGCAAGGGAAGTGGGGATGAAAACGGACCGATTGAGGGCAGTGGTAAAAAAGAGGACAACGACAGCGACAACGACGACGACAACAACCAGGGTAAGCTCACAAATACCCAATCCATGCACACGTATGATAAACGCTTACACATAACCGTATACACACACACACACACATATATATATATATAGATGCGTACATACTTCATATTCTAGACACATACGTTCATTGACACGAACGTATATATACATATGCGTTCATGCTCATATATACACACATATATACATACACACACATACACACACACATATATATATATATATATATGTTTATATATGTATATATATATACGTTCCATATCTAGATATACGTTCATCCACACATACGTACGTATACGTATACGTTCATCCACATATATATTTATATATTCATGGACGTATACGCGCATTAATTACCCGTCCTGGTTAATGGCAGGAATACTGCTTGTACGCAACACCCACGGTCCATCACCGTCAAACTGTGATGGCCAATTGAAATGACTGCTCGCCATACTTCACACTTCCTTTGAGACCAAAACACCACTCGTTGTTCTGATATGTATTGAATTTCTCTGACAAGTTGAGCTGGACTGAGATGATAAGTCTACGTCTGTAAAGCCAATGGCCCTCTCACGCTGCGGTTATCATCTATCTGGACTAGTATTTCAAGATCTACCAAGTTTAAGTAGTAATAGTTGAATGACCACTCACTCCACACTTCCTCAGACAATGATTACTGACATTGTAGGACCTACCAAGTATAAGTGGTAACGGTCAAATTGTCACTCACTCCATCTTTACTCAGATAATGATTACTATCATTACAAGATCTACCAAGTACAAGTAGTAATAGTTAAATGACCACTTTACATTGCCTCAGACAATGATTCGTCCAGTGAAGACGGGAGTGGCAGTGGCAGTGGCAAAGGCAGTGGCAGTGAATCATCGAGTGACGACAACAATGACAGCGCCGATGAGAATGAAAGCGCAAATGACGACGAGGTAAAGAGACGGGCGCATTCAAGTTTTAGGGTTTAGGGTTTAGCTAGGGTCTGTGCTTGTAGAAATCCAAGCGCTCGTGTCAAGTATTGTCCTGTGCCTCGGAAAAGCTTATGTGGGCCTTCAACCGTGTGTTAGTATTTGAGGGGGTTGTCGCACCAACGCTTGGGTATGGCCTATCTACTAGGGTTTTGTTTTCTATAAATAGTATGCGTGCACATCAGTGCAGTGTCCTTTCTTTTTATTATTGCCTTTCCCGTCACAGGGGTTTTGGAGGTGGGCTTGGATCGTATCCAGCCGGTTGTGGGTGTACTATGATAGTATATGGAATGACGTTAATAACCAGGGCAACCCGTTTGCCATCCCAATTGCATAGGGCGACTCTGACACCGATGGCCCCGCAAAGACCTCTAAGGACAGTTCGGTACAATGCTCTTCATCCAACGACTCAGACGACGACGAAGAAGTGGACAACGAACAAGAGGGCAGTGACAACAGTGACAACAGTGACCACAGCGATTGCGACAGTGACAGCGACAGTGAAACTACACGTGACACCGACCACACGACCAGCCCGCAGAGGGATAGAGGGAAGGACACACAAACGGACAACACGGAGACAGGCAACGATATAAGCACGCACAAGCACGTTGAAGGGGGGGGCACGAGCACCCGCGCGGATACTGATGCAGGCGGCGACCCAGACACGCGTGTAGAGGCGAGTGTGGGGAAGGCACTCACTGCACAGGGTGATGCTGGTGTTAACGCTGTCGTGTCGGATATCGGAGACGACCACGCAATGGCGACTGACCTGCATGTGACTGTCGATACCGACGCCTTTCCCAAAGGTATGTACTGCACATGCCGGAGAACTTTGAGTATATATGCGTACAGATTTCCACTATGGGTCCATCTAGATCAATTGTGTTTTTGCGTGTGTGTAGAGTGCGCTTTTTGCATGTTGGTTGTTCAAGATTTTCATCATGTTTCTGCATCTCCTACATCCATTATGCTATCTTTTTGAATATCATTAGTAAAACACACGAGCATAAACTTTGACAACATGGTGAGCATATCTGTGTATATGATTGATTGCATTGTATTTTGTTTTTCTAAGCTTGTCTGTGGACAATGCCTGTTCCTATATGACGATACCCTTGTGACACATGTATAACAAAATATACGATAACGCCGTGGCTTGTGTAGTTCCACTAACAAACTATTGCGAGCCGTGCACAAGTCGTATTTGTCTATTAACTTCCACCAATGTATCTGATTTTACTATTCTTCGTTTTTACTCAGTTATGGACGTTGACGTGCACACAGCACCTAGTGGAATTGAGACTGTGGAGGATGTGTGGGCAATGGGTGTAGGCGATGGGGAGGCGGCCATTGGTGAGGCTTCCTTGGGTCTTTCGGGGGGTCTATTCCATGACGCAGAAGGGTTTGATGCTATGGTACAGCAAGCCACAGGTGAGTGCATGCTTTAATGGTCGCCAGGACACTAGGAGGTGTCCTGAACGAGGGCAGGAATACGAAGTCTGGAATACGAAGGCTAGTATATGCGTACTAGAGCAAACGGGTTGTCCGTACTATATTGTGTGTCCGTACCTTCTGTAAACCACGATAAGTCTCGTGTCACACCACTGTCTGTGCCTCAATATATATATATATATATAGAAAGCGAGTGCTCGGGGTTGAATTTGCTTGTGGTGTGGGGCGCGTGTATCACCCCAATATATACAATACAGACCTAGAGCTAACAGGCCTATACGTCGAACATGATGTATTTAGTGTATGCAGTACACCGATAAAATAGGCAAAAAAAAGAAAGGTAACCTCTCACTTAGCAAATGTACATTAAGATAATATCATAGGCCGTCATGAGGAAGCCATGTGGATCCCCTGCAAAACACTCATTTGGGTTTTTGCATCACTTCTCACTATATAGTAAATATGGATAGCGATGACAACGGTATCCGATGACATGCTATCTCTGGTAATCGCAATGGGCGCGACACCCGAGCTACTGAAGCTGCTGCTTTATGGCTAAATCAAACTTACATGCAGACACGCGCAATATGAAGTCGGTTGATCCGCAGGATTTATATATCAATGATGGGATTGGAAGCGGCCGATGGTTCTTTGTTCGCAGAGACCTGTATTAGATCTCTCACACATACAAAGGATAAAGCTTCCGGGCCTATCATTAAGGTGTAAACTCATTTTGTCAAGTGATCGGGAATAATTAAATCGGCAATCGATGTATCATATCATCGGCCACCAGCTCACTACCTTCAAGCAATACAATAAAATTTTAATGACTTCCGAATATTCAGTTTCACTTTATTTACAATTCTCAAAGATCGTCTTTGACTTCGGAGGCGCAGGCGGATCACAAATAGAGGCACGAGCAGATTGGATTTCTATTGTAAGTGTCTCGATATTCCGCGTAGACTGTAATGTATTTTCTAATTATTCTGGCGAAACGTTTCTCCGTGGTCCTATATTTCTTGGAGAGGCTGATTGGCTAAGATGATTTAAGATGATTTAAAAACAAAGACTATGAATAAATACTAAAACCTCAAAAGCTAGACCAATAGTAGCCTACAGAATATTAGATGAGGTTGATTACAAAACAACGAGAAAATAAAGGTCGACTGTGTTGTTTAACCCGATTTTTGTTGATTTCGCTGATATGAAATGCTCAGCGACGGCCAAAATAAAAAATATGCATTCTTTCGTGCACCAATGACGAAATTTACTTTGCCTTTATTATTTTTTAATATCCTGTTATAAGCAAAAACAATGGGACAGATGACGCTGACAAACACTCAGCCGCGAATATGTTAAACAGACCAATCCGGTGACAGAAGCAACCAATAACTAATACATAGATCAATAGAAATGACACGGGGAAAACAGAATGGTAAGCCCTCTTAGCGTGTTCCGCGCACACCGGCTACCGACTATACCGTACCATCATTGAATTGAATTAGTCATACACTCGAATACAATAAATCATATGGATGCACTTATTACTGCAGAAAAATATTTTTCAAGTAACAAGCAGTATCGCACCAAAAACACGCAAGGATAAGAAAAGTGTTAGTATGCGATCAGCGTGAGTATAGGGTTAAACTCTCAACTGTCCCATCCGGCGAAGACAAGAGAATTCTGAACCCTAAACCTAACCCGACTTTACGCATTTCCCATTCTCTAAAAACAAAACATTACATACACCGCATCAATCACTGCATCCATCACCGCATCAAGAACCATAGACTGGTCACACAGGAATGGAAACACATGTCTTTAGTGATAGAGTTCAAATGTAGCTATTTGACATCATGAAGATCAGGATGGCTACGCTAACTACGTCAACGACGTCGACGAAGAAAAAGGTATCATTACTTCGTTACAATCTTCTAAGAACTGAGGAAGAGGGGTCAAAATCGCTAAAAACAATTGTGAGCATTTCGAGCTTAAGACGAGGGCCAAGGTACGTAAGCGCATAAATGACACTCCTGACATAAGAATGAAGCTAGTCAGACGACATTTAGATGCCTGCCAAAACCCAAGAAAAAGCCAAGCTAAAACGTCTTGCTTCACGTCCATCGAAGGGGCGAGTATTTGCGAGTGTCACAGAGAACGAGAACTGTGCTTTTTGAGTAATCGGGTAACTTCCCAATTGGGCAATCCAAAGGATAAGGGAGACTGCTCTGTGTAGAAACGTGATAAAGCAAATACAACAGTGTTGGGTGCGATCACTTCAAGAAGCCATGATAGAAGGGAGACTTAGGCAATGAGCCGTTCTCACAATCTCACCAGGGCGTCCAGCACTTTTTAGCAAATACCGGGAGTATCAGAGGAAGAAGACGCCGAAGGCAATAATTGCTCTTAGAACAGCAGCGAGAGTGACGAAGCTGACGATAAAGAGGATGATGAGGAACCTGACAGAATATTACATTATGATGATGTGATGGGATTAGACAGTGACGTCGATGATTGATTCACTAAAATTCCGGGAGCTTTTAGACGTCTCCCACTAAATAAACGCAATTTAGTAAGATCCTTTAAAAGATTCTAAAGAGCTACGTAACGAGAAGACGAGGAACTGCATATTGAGATTTTAACGAAAGTGGTCTTAGCAATGGCGATTCGCGAGAATTGCTCAGGCATTGCCTAACGGCAAAGTGTCGCCAAAGTACATCATGCAGATTTGGACCGAGATTGTGTATTTACCTATGATGCCGGCAATTTTAAATTGCCTAAACAGTTTCAATACCTTTTACAGCGACTTTTGATGTCCGGAGAACAAGTAATGCTTCTGTAGCAAGTTTTGATGACCGGAGAACACACAGGGAACTTTTCCCATCCCGCTGCTGTTGGCATCAACGGCTACCTAAAAGACTTCCCAACTTTGATTTCCGGCGACATTAAGAGTCCGAAATTGGTCGTGTCGGAAAGTGTTGAGTTTGGGAAAGCCATAGGTGTAAATAATGATCTCTTTTGCCTCACCACCAGGAGATGCTAGTTCAAGGAGGAAGCACGCGGATTGACAGGAGAAGGTGATACGCCATAACTACATGGATAGCAGCAAAGAATCTATTGAACTTCGAACTTTCCTCCGACAAGCGCGGATCGAGGACTTTGATAGGATACAAGTCTGGAAAGCAATTCATGCATGCTTCATAAGAAAGACAGGCGGGGATGACAAGGACAATCAATACCTATTTTTGGCCAGACCTTATCAGACCAGGATAGATTCTGAGTTTGGTGTAATGCAGATTGGGAAGGCGACAGTAGAGATATTTAAACGAAATTCATCAAGAACATGTATAAGCCGCGTACTAAATACACGTATTGATCGAATTGTAGCAACGAAGAGAAACCGATACATAGAGTACATTGAAAGTCTTCTATCTCAACACACGTATTGATCGAATCGTAACAACCAAGCGAAACCGATACATAGAGTACATTGAAAGACTTCCATCTAAGTGTTCATTATGATACCACTAGAAAAAGAACACCCAGTCCTACTACATATTGGAGTTGAAAACGAGCTCGCACCATGAATTTACCCAAGGAATTCCGTGACAGATGTGCCATCTAACGGTAAACGAAAACTCTCCGGCCAAACTTGGAACGAATTTTGCACGAGAGCAGACCAGATCTTTTCGAAGCTTGTTCTGTAGTGAAAGTCATTTATGCGGTCAAAGAGCAAACCGTCAACACAAATGATGGATCCGACAATTTCGAGATTCTAATTCTGTGGCGGGTCAAGGATTTAAGGTGACAAGAATGGGTATCAGAGTAAAACCTAACAAGGTTATAACAAATCCTTGAGAAATTGCCTCTTAAACGAGAAAACAAGGCGGTAAAATTAACAGTACCAGTCCAACCCAGTTATCGTCTAGCCAAGGACTGCAAAGAGACATTGATTGCAAGACGAAACAACACGGGCCCAGTGGAAGATGGAATCGAGCACAACACTAAGTGTCACCATTAAAATGAACCATGCCTGAATAGGTTAATTACATAAGCAGTAAAGGTTTAATTCAAAGTAAAAGTCTTGTATCAAATATACTGGGCTTTGTCTCGAGTCAAAATGATACGCCCGCTAATCAATGTAACATTTTTGATGTATGAGTTAATGCGTATGGAACACAAACGTTGTTGTTTCCAGGCTCGAGAATTTTATGCAGATAGGATCCACGATTTAATCATACATTAGATCCTACTATGCCAAACTTATTGACGATAGAGAAACAATGATTTGTCAAGACATAGTGGGAAGGCAGCAATAGTTGTTGGTTACACGTTACTAGACTATGATTTGATAGAAGTTACAAAGGATTTATTGTCAAGGCACAACTATGAGAGATTTATCAAACAACATTGAGCGACAGTAGGATCAATTAGACGACAACTCATGGAAAACCTGTATACAATCGCTTCTAAACTTTACGTTTTGCCGAGAACTTCAGGGATAGTATACTAGGGAACAAAGAGATGATCAAAATCGCAGACTGGGCTAGGTTCAAGATCAAGAACGAAGGTGTGAGCTTAGATCTGACTAGAGTGGACTCCTTGAAACTAAGGCGTCCGTTACATTGCGTCATGAATAAGTGGTCAGAGATGCTATAGCTGTAAACTATTGATAATGATATCACCTCACTCCTGTTTATCTTCAGCGTTTCTGTCTGTACACCAGTTCAATTTTGTTAGGGCATGAAAAAGGGACGAGTATGCTTGAATTTCAGCCCTATAAACCCACTTATATCATTACATATCTTCCACTTACTATGAATCAACAAAGACTGGAGAGGAATGGAGGGAGGCAAGAGAAATAGTTGTCTCGCGACAGATGACATAGTTGACTTCATAAATACGACGAGCTGTAAAGGAAATGCCTGTACGTCCATGAGTTGTTGCGTGCGTTCAGCGTCCAGATATTCTTTGGTCATTTCACTGCGGCATTACAACTCTAGCAGTTCATTTAGGCAGGCCTCTTCCTCATCACGAACTTTCTACTATATGCAATGTGGGCTTACAATAGATTTTAGCAATGTACACACATGTGTCAGCATACACAGGTTGCCATATTATACATAGGCAACAGAATACAAGAACTGTATATTATAGCGTTGTCGACACTAAGCACCACTACAATCGCTGTAGTGGATTGTGATACACATTGACATGAAATCCAAAGTCAGAAGTATCGCCAGCCGTGCCTGCTAATGAGAGTATTGGCGACAATGATATCATCCCTAAGTTATTTTCACGAGAACACCAACTATGTATTACAATCTCAATTGCACTGCGGTACTTGGCCTACGCCTTAGAATCTTCTAACCGATTCCTAGAACACACATTATGGGTTCAAATAACATATTGCCTAGAAATACTCAGCACACCATTGGTTGATTGAATTGGATTGTGGCATAGTAAGATGTAGCACATCATAGACCCCATGCTACACGTACACCACACATATATCAGGCTGGAGAGCTTAGCTGCTGGATGACGCAATACTGAAATACAAAGGTAGCTACCATGCATGCTATGTGAGGCTATTTAGGGGTGACGCATATCTGCATCCTTTGTAGTTCCCTGGCATTCTACACCTACCTTCAAGGTATAAACTCGTCGTGTCAAGCAATCACAATAGGTTCAATCGATTATCTAAATGAAACCTTACTTGCTTTCATCTAGGGTCTCGATTTAGCTAGTTTGTGACATACTACGCAATAATACGTTACGCTCTCTCTTATCAATGCCATTTCTCGCTCACCAGGTTGGGTTTGCACACTTCAGCGCATATTCGATCGCATACGGAACAGGATACGCACACTTTATAAAAAAAAGAAGAAATGCAGTAAAAATAAGGGGTGATCACAGAACCTGAAAGTCATCTGAGTTGTACAGTGTTTATTCCTCTTAAAATACCTAATTTGAAACCGTAATCAGCCCGGTATTTACCTAATTTGTTTTTGAAATAAATTTAATTCTATTCCTCATGGGCTACATGCAGGTTGACTGATAAATAACCTGTGCACCGTACTTCAAATTCACGTCTGACGAACTTCGTGGTGCAGTCTTAAGATGAGAAAATGTAAATAACTCATTGCAGTACCCATCAGGAGAATACAGGGGATCTGCTTTCACCCTTGTGATCTTGACTAGATCTTGACTAAAGGCTTCATTTCACTGTCTGAATCGCTGGCAACATTCTACTTCAAGTAGTCGCCACCCGATACTCTATCCTCTGTCTTTAATAGATGGCATAGCCGCGCTCCACGTTACCAGAAACATACTTCACGTACGATTCGGATGCTCGACATTGTCCCACAACTGACTATAAACGCTCTGGTTTATGGAACAGAGAATCTAAAATGTCTAGAGCTCGTCATTCTGGCATTTAGACCATCCAGGTTGATTTGTTTCATGTGGTTGTCGTGAAATGTAGCAAGTAGATATGCAAGTATGAGAGTACCGCAGTGCGGTACTATCATATAACACCTCGGGCTGTCTGGTGGTGCGAGTGAACCACTTTGACTCCTTCGTCCACAAACGAGAGTTTCGACTCCCGTACTCGAGCGCGCATCACTACAGCAACAATCCCTTACATGTGTGAAAGCCACAGAGGAGTACGTTCGGGTTTGGCGAACTCGTTGGGAGCTTAGACGTCGTACACCGCCGGATCAATAGTTTTAGCTTATCGATCAGGGATATATATATATATATATATATATATATAGTATACGTACGTACGGAAGGTAATTAATTAATTAATTAATTAATTAATTAATTAATTAATTAATTAATTAATTAAATTAAATTAAAACTAAAAACGTAAAC
>NW_014039033.1:0-1509 GCF_001186125.1 Sphaeroforma arctica JP610 | reverse complement strand
ACGTACGTAACCGTACCGACCCCGTACGTACTAAGTTAAGTTTAGTTACTTACTTAGTACTACGTACGGTATATATATATATATATATATATATATATAGATACGATCAGGATATATATATATATATATATATATATATATATAAACAAAAGTACATACAGAACCATAAGTAAACATTATAGTTCCTTGACACAAATACATCTGGTGGCGGGAAATGAGATGAGATACTTGATATACACAGCGAAGCAATGTCATGGGATTTTTAAGACCTCATAATGTTTGTGGTTTGGTATGAGTGCAATGTTGGGTGTAGAAATGCTAATTCACACAAATAATTCGAATTTTCCAATCTAATTGATACGGATATGATCAAGTGTGTGAGACGTAGTGAATCATGCGTAAGTATACGAAGATAAACTTGTATGTTCTGTTGGTATCCATGTGAGATTGAAGGTACATGCACATATGCACATATCACTAAGCCACCTATATGACTATCACCCCACATATAACTCCTATTGATGTGTATATAAGCTGATAAATTAACATTGAATAACATCGACATGGATCCAATACAATGTCTCATTGCATCATGTGTTCTGGCAGTATCCATTTGTATAACGATATCAACAGAAAAGATGACTCACAGAGTTCTATTTACACTACTTGGCCCTAGCAAATTTTCCACCGAAACAGGCAAAACTTCGTAATTTTGTAGAGTACTTTTTGCATC
The DNA here is from genome assembly GCF_001186125.1 of Sphaeroforma arctica JP610. Classification (NCBI taxonomy): domain Eukaryota; class Ichthyosporea; order Ichthyophonida; genus Sphaeroforma; species Sphaeroforma arctica. The sequence continues at coordinate 776 of NW_014039033.1, read as the reverse complement.
ATATGTACTTAACACTAAGTACGTCTTACGGTCGTTTATGTGCACAGTAGTACATAACCCGACGCAAATAAATACGAATGAATACTTCATTGATTCCAACTAAATTAGACATAGTGCATTTTCTTCTATATATAATTAAATACCGATGAGAGAAGCGCCCCATAAAAAACATATCTAACTCCATAAATTCATAGGTATATATATATATATATATATAAATAAATATACTATGTATACGCAATATGTTATGTACACTCAAAACCCACCCACCCACACACACACATATATATATATATATTTATACATATAACTAGATTTACTATCGTACGTGTTAACATACTAATTTTATCTTGCTTTAATTTAAATAGCGTATATTAGAAATGATACATATTTTCATGACAGCGATATCCATATATATGTACAGAAATACAAATTTACATAAGGTTATTCGGGTATTCCATTTGTATATATATATATACTAATATTCTACTTCAAATATGAATAGACATTGAATATTCCGAATAATGAGCTATTGCACAAAATATACAAACTAAAAACACATACACACACACACACACACATATATATATATATGTATATATAGATACATATACATATACATATACATCTTTATATAAATATACATACATGTACATATACATATATATATATATATATAGATATAGATGTATATATATAAATATACATATATATGTATATAAATCTATATATATATATTAATATATATATATATATATATGTATATATGAATCAAT
>NW_014039034.1:5475-14170 GCF_001186125.1 Sphaeroforma arctica JP610 | reverse complement strand
TACATGTATGTATGTATTCATGTAATGTATGTATGTATGTATGTATGTATGTATGTACGTATGTATGTATGTTTGTATGTATGTATGTATATATATATGTTTGTATGTGTGTGTGTGCGTGCGTTTGTATGTGTGTGTGTGCGCGCGTTTGTGTATGTGCACGTGTGTACAGATATTGGAAAATACATAGTATACTTATATAAACAAATATATATTTCCACTCGTACAAATTGATTTGAATATTGTCGCATGTACGTCTTATATGTAATTACATATAGCCGTACTAGTGAAATAATTTATTAAAAGATGATATGTAAATATACACGACATTATCATATCCATCATTTACAATGAGATTACGAACGTCTTCATACAAATATCGCTGGATGTTTAGTGTTATAGTAAAAACCATATACTACATACCTTACCAGAAGGAACTGTTTGCGTGCCCAAGAACCTAAAACGCTAGTCAAATATGAACACTTACAGATCTTGTGTTGTTGCGCATACCCTTCTCACACAATATCTCTGAAGTAGATATGCTGATTTCAATATGTAGTCCAGTCGTGCACAAGGTTCGCACTTGTAGCTCGCTATATAGAATAGGACTATAACTATTCATGTGTTGTACGCATAGTTGTTGCGCATACCCTTCTCGCGCAAATATATATATATCTCCAAAGTAGACATGCTGATATCAATAGTCCAGGCGAGAATTTTCCAAGACTATGAAAAAATTCTCTATTTTCTTTTTTCAAAAATAATAGATATGTACAGACTAGTAGACTACAGACATAACTACGGTAACCGACTATAGAGGCTATGATTTACGTTGCCATCTGGATTTGGGTCTCTGCTAAAAAATAAATTTACGATTGTCGTCGGAAGAAACCTGATTTCTTCTCGCGACGGTGGACCTTGACCGCCTGACGCCGACGGGCCTGATCACCTGATGGCCTGATCCAGCGGGCCATGTGATTATATTTTATTTATGTAAATATGTCACACAAGTTTAAACTTTAATAAACACCAAAACATTTGATTTTTTTTTAAAAAGATAAATACGTACCGTTCAAATTTCATTTTTCAGAAGGCTATGTCATAGCCTTCTGAAAATTACACAAAGGCTATGGCTATGTCCGAAATAATGAATATCAACAATACTCCGCGGTCAACTCCGCACCAGTGAAAAAAATCTGGAAAATATTTAATATTTTTCAAAATTTTGTTTTGTTTTGTTTTTTGTTTAACACCCCATCCATAGACTGAGGGGACTCGATTTTAAAGAACCAACCCTAATTCACTACATCCGATTTTGGATATAGTCACAATTTTATTTTTTAGACTTTTTCTAAAAACATTTCAAAAGAATTTTGTGAAGGAGTCAAGTTGATAGGTCTACTGGTTCATACAGTTATGTATCGATTTATGAACAGGATTGTGCACTTTTCGACCATGTCAAATCTTCGATTTCCAGGTCGCGTATTAGCAGTTTGAACCTTCTAAGGGTTCTAATATATAATAAATACAAGTGTTATTAGTTCTGAAATCATCCTTGTGGTATAGAAGGCTTATTATGCTTGCTCAAAATCACCATTTACGTGCTTGCGTGTCCATCATTGACATCCATTTGGTGTGCATATTCAATTATATGTTTTCAATATGATTTTCAGACCTTTGTTATATCTATATAAGCATAATTAAACCATAATAATGTTATTTTAATCGTTTGTAGGTGAATAAGTAGTGAATTCTGGCAAAAAGTTCAGGAAATGAGATTCATCGTGCAATCGATGGCATCAAAGATGTAAACACACTTTTTCTCGATTTTAGCAGCTGTAGCTTGCATTACGGTTATAAGAATGCATATACGATATTGTTTTGACACTAATTGTACGCGACAACTTTGAAACTTTACTAATTATGCATATTTAGACCCAATAATCGCGTTTTGGAGGTTTCCGATGTAGTGTTAGACTCCTAAGCATAGGTGTTCTACTTGTACTACGGCCTTGGCGCCTTCACAGATCATTTACGAAATACTTTATCTTGAAATATGCCACACACAAAAAAATATTGGGAATAAATTGAATTCCAGATTTAGTAAATCAGGAACGCTTTTTTATTTTTGGCCCTATTATATCCCCTTAGTACACGGATGGGGTGTTAAAAACAAAACAATGTATAGGGTTTTCTGTTCAATTTTCAGAAGGCTATGTGTTTTCAGTTTTCACAAGGCTATGGTGTGGTCACTGGTCGCTCACTCACTTCACTGTGTTGTCTCTGTCTCCAACTCTCCATCGTTGGTCTGATTTGTCCATTTTGTTGTTTTTTTTAAACAAACAACAATTATAAATAAATGCCATAGGTAATATTTGACATTCCTGGAGTCTGGACTCTGGAGGGTTGCTACATATCTGCTCGTCTACGTGATTCCGTCCTCCGTCCTCCTACATACGAGTCCCACGGTCCTACCGCATGTGATATTTTCAAATACATATGTACATAATACGAGTGACGACTGACGACTGACGACAACTGTCGAATGACGATGACAAAATATCAATCACGTTGGCGCCAAAATATTCATTATCAGTTGATCTAAATATAAAGTTAAACGCTAATATAACTTAAACCCTAAAACGATAATTTATTATTTATATACTCTATTTTAAAAAAGAACAAAATACACTTGACCTCTTTTGCGATTTGTCTCGATCTTCGGGATCATTCCAGTAATCCAGTTGCTACTTGCTAGACTGCTAGTTGCTAGTGATGTGATATAAATTACGGCAAGGGTTTTACTTTTTAGGGACAGTTTTGTTTTTGTTCTATGTATTTTTTTATGTAAAAACAAATGACGGTTCTGAGTTCCAGTCTTCCAGACTTCTAAAGTTCTAGACCAGCACTACCCGTCCACCAGTAGTTCACGACTGCACGAGTTTGAACTTTGACGGTTGACCGTTTGAACTTTGATATAAAATTTCTTTCATATTTCCTATGTAAGTTTTGGTACGTTGTGGACTTGAGGTATTTCGATTTTTTTAATTTTTCTCCCTCACAGGGCACAGGCGCTCACAGCGACGCAGCGACACAGCCTCACACCTCTACTATGTACACTACTAGCTAGTAAATAGCTAGAGAGAGTAGCTCTATCTCTGAGTACTGACTTCACTACTGAGTAGGAGCATATTTTATTGAACATCCGCTAAGCAAAATTGGGCTCTCGGAGACTCGGACTCCCGTTCAAATTTGAAATTTTCAACTACATACCAGGTCCCGGGCCCCCGGAGGATGACGGGGATGTCAACGACGGCGGATGGATTTTTCTGCACATGATATTCCCATTAAAAGCTCCGCTTATTTTTTTAGGCGCAAGAATAGTGGTGCAGCTTTTGTTGACGCTTGAAATTTGAATGTATTTACAAACAATAAAGGCATGACATTGCTACATCGAGGATCGGTTCAGGTTGTGATCAACGACATGTTCATCGTTTAGATAAATATAATGATATCGTATAATAAATTGCTAGCGAGTCAAACACTTTTAACGTATCCACGTACCCACAAGGTTTTCACTTTTCAGGTTTCTTGCATTCACTATATATACTCGAGTAGTGTAAGTAACTTTTATCACTACAAAATCGAAATCGTTCTAGAATAAATAAATAATAAAGTACCGCAAGTATGATAGAAAAAATATACAAAGCACCCGCCTATCATCATGTAGATCAGAGCGAATCGGACTGCATGAAAGGCAAGCCGTATGATACCGCTAATGAAATTTGCGAACCAATCGTTCCAGATGCTCCAGATATGTCGGTAGAAACTGCAATTAATATGGCAAATACACTACGAACCACGCTCTCATCATCTTCGATCGCACCTGTAGTACTTATACCAGGATTTCTCATGTCGGGCGAGTTTTTCTGGTTCGATGCGCTCAGTCACCATAGCAAAATAATAGCGGCCCAGGTCGGCGGCGCTAGTTCTCTGCACGATCGCGCCTGTGAGTTGTTCTATCAGTTAGTTGGAGGGCGTGTGGACTACGGTGAAGAGCATTCGAAGACTTGTGGACATAGCAGATACGGTGCGACATTCGAGAAGGGCTTGCATCCGCAATTCTCAGCCGAAAATCCCATCCATTTGATAGGATACAGCTTCGGTGGACCTACGGCACGAGTGTTTCAGCAATATCTGCACGAGAAACGTTTCACAGGTTATAGCAATACCGATGCGAGTTGGGTAAGAAGTTTAACAACAGTATGTGCCCCTCACAACGGCACTACTGCGGCACATTCCGTTGGTGGACTACGGATTGGAGAGCAAGGCGTGACAAAGCCATTCAGAACGGGTTGGCTGGCGACAAAGCTTGTGCATGCCTATGACTGGCTAGATATCTCGTTTCTCAAAGATCGTGTGTTTCATCCCCGGCTTGAGCACTGGGGATATCAACGTCGAAATGCGACTTCGCTTTGGGATTCTTTGAGTAAATTGGCTACAACCATGTATAAGAGTCCTTTGGTAGCTCCGCATGGTGACAATGCGGGTGATGATTTATCGCCGGCTAAGATGATGAAGATCAACAAGACCATGGAGGACACTTTCCCTTGCACGTATTACTTGAGTTTTACGGCACAGAGTACCACTGGCTCCAGGTGGTGGTCTCGTCACCTGCCTTCATGTTTCTCCTTTATGTGGTTATCGTCCGCGGTTATGGCAACACGAAAATACACCACAGAACAGCTGCAGATGATGTACGCACACGCTGATTTCGGTAGCAATGAAAAGCTTGGTATCTTACGAGAAGGACTTTATGCTAACGACGGATTAGTGAACGTTGCTAGCCAGGGGCATCCCGGCTTGTGTTTCAATCACCCGAGTAGATCGCGCCTCCAAAGCGAAATTCTCAATGAATTGGTATTAGATAGGAATCCATGCCCGGTCACAGGAAAAATCAAGAGTACAGAGAGTAAGTGTGTTCACAGGCATTCGTTAGCAGAGCATATAGCTGAAGAAGGAACACTATCTAAGGGAAAGTGGTACGTAAGCGATCTTTTGAATTATGATCATGTCACCCTACTGACGATGCCAACGTGCAGAAAGAGGACCAGTGCGTTCTTTATGGAACTGTACGAATGTCTGCGGATGCTGCCAGAATCACTGCAGCTCGTAGAAGATAGCGAGGCAGCATAGTGTGTTTGTGAATAAAGTTTATTGGGGCTGTCAGTGTCAGTCCCTGTTTAATTTGAATGCTTCATTGTTAAAATACAGAGCTATGAAAGCTTACGTTTTTACAGCCTTCGATCTGTATGATATCAGCGGCTACGATATATATACTATATATCTATAGGCTTACATAGTGCAGACTTGTCGAAATCGGGAAAGCTCTTCGCACAGAATCACGTGTATATGAAGTAATCCAACTCTCGCTACTCGTGAAGGGCGCGGGATGGTGAATTCATAGGTCTATAATATTCCAGTGTTTCTTAGCAGATAGACATTTTCGGAGTGGGCCTGCTACCATGCAAACCAGGGTGGATGGTTCAGGCGTGTATAGTTCTGGTACTGTAACCTAAAAACCGGATTCAAAATAGAACCCAGATGTCACGATAAGATATCATATATAGATATTGCATTCAGCCTGAAATTTAATTAAACCCAGGTGGTGCCTTGTGTTTTATCGTCACTTCCCTCGTACAACCAGCTTGTTAAAGCACCACGTAGTGCATCTCGCGTAGCACTTCTCAAAAGCATCGCACATAAGAGTTTGACCTCACCTTTCTTTTATACTGCTAATAAAATCCCATCGTCTATTATGAATGCTCAGGTACGACACTACTTGAATTTGCGCTTTATTTTTCTTTCTTTTTTTGTGATGTAGCTTGTAGCGGTCATCTCAGCCAACGGGAGTTCTATATCGGCGTGGTGGTGCCAGTACCGGTATCTCTCCCAGTGTGAAAGCGGATGCGTCGAAGGCCTCTGCGTCCTCCTCGGTGATTTCTGTATGCAGGTAGACAGGTAAAATGTGTTTTTTTTAAGTTGTGATCGAATGGGCATGATAAAGTTCTGAGTCAGTTATAGCATACCATAAAGGTACGCATCCCGATGGAAGTCCTGTGTCTGAATGTGAACCTAAAGAAAAATTAGTACAATGCTGGTATTGGAACATATCTATATACAGTGAAATTGGCGATTGCAAATGAGTTTATGGAGGCTAGGTTAATTTGCAATCGATATAAAATGCAAGAACGGTGGAGATTAGCATACAGCACACCACGCACGCTAAAATGGGTTCGCTGTATAGATTGTGATATAGCTAAACATCTGCGGTGACATGGGAAAGGGGCACAGAAGACCGCAACTGTGAATAGTTCACAATCACTTAGAGAAATGTGTTCGTCAAGAAGAGGACCGCGCATAATAGAATCACATATATATTATATATCAATACCTAAATCAGGCTCATGGTCCGTAACATCTTCTCGTCCAAAATTCGTCTGGCCAAACCCTCCACCACCCCCACCCCCACCCCCACTGCGGCCAAAGCCACCGCCACTATTCCGACCGAACCCTCCGCCCGTTGAAGGTGTGCCAAAGCCACCTGTCGTACTACTGGTCTGACCAAATGCCGTCGTTTGGGCAGCACCCGTAGCACCAAACGCACTGCTTTGGCCAAAGGCACTGCCACCGCCACTGTGAGCGAGTGGATAAAATGATGGTGATGGTGACACGGTTAGTGAAGAATGTAGATTTGTGAGTAAATATAGGTATGTGGGTCGTTCACTATACAGACCGGGACAATCCGATGCCACTTGTCTTGTACTTGATATATAGTGTGCGAATGGGGATATGAAACCAGCAAGTGGAAAGAAATGAATCGGTGGTGATTATCAATGTAAGGTATATATACATAGTGTAAGTGTGACAGTGTCAAACGAAAGCATCGTTGGCCTTTATGGGCTGGTCCATTAGCCGTACAGGTATGCCGGTATGCAGGTGTTCGTATTGGATAATACATGTACCTTGACTTCCCAAAGCCACCTCCTTTCGGCTGTCCAAACGCTGACGTCGTGGGTGCGTTCGTGTCCGCCCCACCAAACGCAGAATTTGGAGCTTGCGCGCCAAAAGCAGACGAATTACCGAATGCGGACGATGAACTATTGTTAGAGTTGCTAAAAGCGGTACATGTACTCGGCTTGCCAAAAGCAGAGGTTGTAGTACTACTCCCGAAGGCACTTGCATTATCTTTGGCATTTCCAAGTGCGGAAGTGTTGTCGAATGCAGTAACATTATTACCACCACCGCCAAAGGCAAAGTTGCCGCCGGATGTTCCAAATGCGGAAAGTGCACTCGCATTGGTACTGGCATTGTTTTCGAAAGCGGACTGTCCGAAAGCGCTACTCCCCTTAGAGGCCTGGATTTAAACGAGGTGCATTCAGGCAAATGACTGAGACACGTACGCGCATGTACCATGGGAAATTGTTAAGGGTACGGATACGTATACTTTTTAGGCAAAAGTATATATCACTTTGTGGAAGGGTGCAGACAAGGCGCAAAACATACACACATCCATATATGTTTAGGGGATCAGAAGGCAGATTTGTGTGTGCACACCACTGTGAGACATGATATTGTAGACGCTTCCTTTCAATCGTAACAAATCACTCATCAAACACTGCATTGCAAAACCCGAGCCCTGATTATTAATATAGATATGGAGGCAGATATCAGTACAGATATAGATATAGATACAGACATAGCTATATATATAGATGTATGAATATAAAGGTACATATCAGATATAACTATTTCATATATGTAGAAAGGATGTTGCGTGAATTGTGAAAACCCCCTTTTTGCGATAACCCAAATCGTTAAGCTGAATGAAACTGTCTATGAAATGATAAAAGGACCAGCGAGATGAGCTGATCTGTAAAACAATCAATGTTAGGGCAAGCGAGTTTTGCAGGTCAATACTATAGCGATCAATAATTCAGCGAAAAAATCAAGACAATGATTGTGAATCCATTGAAATATCAGTATGGGCACAGTAGCCATCTACATTTTCCCACAAAGACCCTCTAATACACCCCAGTAGAGGCTGACCCAACAGCACATGCAAAGGCACGCATAATCACAGTCACACTGCACAACTCTCGTATGCCTTATCCAACACACATGCATGTCCACACAACACTATTCGCAAAAGTGTCGACAGAGCACTATTTCCGCGTCACTTTCGGATGCGATTGTGTTAGCTCGTATATGGCTCTACACTCGATACGTGAATGTATGCAGACTACTGTGGCATCGTCATAGACATGTACTTTCACGGTATATACACACACATACCAAACGCGTGTGCGTTCACTACACACGTATACGTTAAAAATGCGTGCTCTCTCATTACACCATAAATGTACACCGAAATCATGCACCTTTATTAGACATACACGCGACACACACGCGAGCATTGCACTACAGGCGTCTTAGTGCTTTCATTACACGTACGTTTGTGACCCCAAAAGCACTACTTGTGGATGTCTGTCCGAGCGCTGATGTTGCGGATGGGGTCCCAAAAGCGTTCGTCGTCCCGGTATTGGTACCGATATTGCCAAAAGCTGTTACTGTACTCCCACCTGATCATGAAGGGTTTGGTTTAGGGTTTTATGATTTATATATAAAATATATA
>NW_014039034.1:0-1895 GCF_001186125.1 Sphaeroforma arctica JP610 | reverse complement strand
GTCATCTGTGATATGTTGTTTATGTAGGGTTGCATATTCCCGGTTTGTTGTGCCTGATGAGCCTCCCAACGTATCTCGTCCACCGAGAAATCATCTGTAGTTATCATACCGGTAGAGAAATATATATATATATATATATATGATATTCAGCACCGATATATAAAAATATGAACAAATTTCAGCCACTTGCATATGTTTATGAGATACACCTACATGTATATATGTGTGTGTGTTTCTGAAATTATCATACCGGTAGAGAAATATATATATATATATATATATATATATGACATTCAGCACCGATATATAAACATATGAACAGATTTCAGCCACTTGCATATGTGTATAAGATATGCATACATGTATATATATGTGTGTGTTTGTATTGTGTTTGTGTTGTGCGTGTGTTTATGTGTGTGTATGCGTAAATATATAACCGAGCACCAAAGATATGCAGCCCAAGTAAAGTAGCTGAGAAGTTGTGTATGTGCACATTGTCATAAAATTATTGTGTACATCTAGCCGCCCAAGACTACATAGACATGTATATATGTACACAGATCTGCACCCATTGTATATCACTGATACATAGATCACGTGTGATACTGGCTCATGAATATGTATGTATATTTATACAAAATTATTTCGCGTAGCATAGCGTGCGACAGCGAGCGCAGTATTCTTGTCTGTTCCCAACCAACTTCGTATAAAGAGTTTGTCAACAAGTATACATATGCATTCCTCGGCCTACACATATCGTCACATAGAATGCGAGTATTGTCAACAAACAGACCCGTTCACTATTTAAATACTTGTGAGCACATTCCCCCATAAGGATGCAATTCCTACCATTTCACGCACACTCAATACATATACCCCAGCAAAGAAAGTAAATTTCACCAGATCACGGACCCATACAATACGTATTTGTGAGCACATACTCCCACAACGCAAGCAAGCTACACCAATATACAAACCAATCGAACACAAAGAAAGCAACTTACACCAATATACAACCCAATCGAACACAGCGAATGCAAGTTACACCAATACACAAACCAATCGAACACAAAGAAAGCAAGTTACACCAATATACAAACCAATCGAACACAAAGAAAGCAATTTACACCAATAAACAAACTAATCAAACACAAAGAAAGTAAGTTACACCAATATACAAACCAATCGAACAAAAAGAAAGCAAGTTACACCAATATACAAACCAAATGAACACAAAGAAAGCAAGTTACACCAATAAACAAACTAATCAAACACAAAGAAAGCAAGTTACACCAATATACAAACCAATCGAACAAAAAGAAAGCAAATTACACCAATATACAAACCAAATGAACACAAAGAAAGCAAGTTACGCGAATATACAAACCAATCGAACAAAAAGAAAGCAAGATACGCCACACCCCCGAGCCCATGCACCACATACTTAAAAGCACATTTGCCCTACGGGCCGCGTTATTCTGTGCAGCATAACATGAGATCGCACTGGTACAAGGCCATTCCTTTGTCATCTCATTGTGTACTAATTGCATCTCCTTCTGCCTATCTTGTGCGCTTGACGTAATATTATTGCCACCGCTATTGTGCGTACCGAACCCACCTCCACCTTTCAGATGAACAGAGCAGAAGAACAAGAGGAACAAAGGCAGAAGGGGTCAGCTCCAATATATGTCGGCGGGGTGAGCTGCGCCAACCAGGACTACTACGACCGTAACAGCAATAGAGTGTAACCTAATACTCCGTGCGATTATATGATAACATGTCAACATAAGCGGCCTTAATTCTATTATATAATATGGGGATATGTATTTATACATCTATATATATATATATATATATATATATATATATGTGTGTGTGTGTATAATAATATATAT
>NW_014039035.1:12841-14171 GCF_001186125.1 Sphaeroforma arctica JP610 | reverse complement strand
TTATTGTTACTCTATACATATAATTTTATATGCTGCTGTATATAAAAGAAAAAAGCTAGAGCAGAGTAAATCTGCGGCATAATATGATAATCGCCTGTTGTACGATTTTTTTGTACTCCATGTATGGACAAACAATAATAGAAGAATAACACAAAATAATCAGTCTCAGATCAGTGATCACAATACAAATAGCACACTCATCATGTCATACCTTGTGGCCAAGTGTCCGTCGGACAGGTTAGCACTGCTCAACTCAGTGATTGTCTCGCCGGATGATGACCTTGCGGGTACAGAGTATATCCTCGCATGCCCCGACCACAACCCCGCGGGATATGCCTTCTCACTAGTGTAAGTAGCGTTAGGTAGCGCAAGATGGTGCATTGCCCTCGATCGTGTCGTATTGCATCTCACGAGGACAAGTACTGCAGGCTGCGTTTTTTATTGCATATACAGCGGAAGGGAATGGGAAGGATGTTCTTTGTGTGTTTGTTATGTTTTCTCATTAGTGCAAGTTGCGTGTATTGGCCAAGGGATAGTTGTCGTATAGTGGGATGATACTCCTTTACCGTGCATGACTGGCACAAGGTTATAATGGCGTGTCCAGACCACAAATCCGCGGACTATGCCTTCTCATTAGTATTATCTACGGGTATAGTTGGTGCAATTCGGTACTTCACTCAAGTGGCGTATAAGGTCCAAAGGTAGAGATGTTCTCAAACTGTTTGTGGTACTCTCCTGTATGACACGACTATACTGTCTGCGATTCCTTTCCTCTCTCTGGGATATAAATTGGAAGTGAACGTGCTATGTATTATGGCCGCAGATAGTTCAGATGGAATCATGTGGCTGCAGATGGTTTCATTTTCTTCTCCAAGACGTAGTCGTTCATCTATTAACAAGTGACAAAAGCCACGGCATCCCATTTCTACAGACGTTACCTTCACAATTATGTACTCAACACAGAGCACACACACATGCAGCAAATACTACCTCGAACTATAATTTAGAATCCGAACTGTTATTGTACGTGTATAGGCATATTATAGGCTGTTGCAGGAATATGCCTGATCACTCATAAACTCACATATGTTGCTTATGGCTGGTGTATACAATAGCATAAAATATGCATACGGATTCAAGTACACGAACACACGCATAAGCACACACAAACACACACACACAGAGCGAGAGACACACACATACACACACAAATACATGCAAACACCTCCAAACACACAGACAGACGTATACACCCACCCACCCATCCACCCAACCTCTCACCCGCCCACATATCCACTCACCGACACACACACACACACATACATACATA
>NW_014039035.1:9728-11380 GCF_001186125.1 Sphaeroforma arctica JP610 | reverse complement strand
ACTTATACTTATACTTATTATTATTATTATTTACTTTATTATTTATTTATTATTATTATTATATATATATATATATATATTATATATATATATATATAATATATATATATATATATATATATATAGTATGTATATACACTCACACACATATATATACATATGTATAAATATGTATATATATATCCCTATGTGTAAATACATACACGTATACATATAATAAATATGTTTATTGTATTCGTTTGTTCGATCCCGTATCGTTGTATATAATCATAGTTAGCTATGAGATTTTGTAAATGGATGACACACAACTACTTCGGGTGTGATGAAGTAACATAGTTCGTTATTTTGCAATGCTTTCATACGTCACAAACTGTATCTCTGCCCAACAGCACCGACAAGGGGATGGCGAAGGGACAGCTAGGGTTCACCTTTCATCAGCGAAAATGGGCCGAATTGGCTCTGAATCGGCCGATGCTGGTGAAGCCGTTCAGCCCACAGGCAGATGCCAACGGCTACATGTCGTCTGTCAAGTTCGAGGTGAGTACTGATATGTATATATTGTATTAGTGGGGTCTATGTAGTTTCATATAGTGCTAGTATGTAGTTTCATATAGTGCTAGTATGTAGTTTCAATATAGTGCTAGTATGTAGTTTCATATATTGCTAGTATGTAGTTTCATATAGTGCTAGTATGTAGTTTCATATAGTGCTAGTATGTAGTTTCATATAGTGCTAGTATGTAGTTTCATATAATGCTAGCATGTAGTTTCATATAGTGCTAGTATGTAGTTTTAATATAGTGCTAGTATTTAGTTTCATATGTTGCTAGTATGTAGTTTCATATAGTGCTAGTATGTAGTTTCATATAATGCTAGTATGTAGTTTCATATAGTGCTAGTATGTAGTTTCATACAGTGCTAATACAGTGTCTATGGCTATCAATCACTATCGTACCCGTATCGTGTGTATACGGAGAGGCGTTTTGATTAGTATTGCCGTGTTAGTTAGAGGCTTCAGCCGGGTGGCTAGTGTGCCGCAAATTCCTCACTGGCTTCCTTGACAGGCTGCATTGTGGCAGAGCATAGCAGATTTAGTACATCAGGTGAATGCGTGAACCAACCAACCTAGTACTCGGTTGGTTGGTTCAGGCCACACAGACACGCCCCCGTACGTGCTTGCCTTTAATGTGCCTAGACAGTGTTTCCGGCGCATAACATCCCAACGCATATGTATTGGTCGTTGCAGTGGTTCTGTACAAGCGTGTCTCCACTCTACGCCTCCACTCTGTTGTACCCCAACTTAAGCCATTGGTACATAACGTGAGTCTATTTGCCTGAGAGTGCATAGCGGGGATGTACTTGCATTAGTGTATATGGGCGTGTGTCAACCGTGTATGTGCTATGGGGCTCTGTACGGGTTTGGATACTGACCACGAAGTTGATTTGTATGTGCTAGCTCTGACTGCGTTCACTACACACAATCCCGCAGGTCGACATGACGGCTAAGAAGGGCAGGCCACCTGCAGAGCCACTGAATGGAGAGGAAATGGCAAAGCTGTTCCAGGAGGTGTGTGTGTGTGCATGTATGTATGTATGTGTGTGTGTATGATACATATATACGTGTGTGTATGTATGTATATGTGTGCGTATATA
>NW_014039035.1:0-9000 GCF_001186125.1 Sphaeroforma arctica JP610 | reverse complement strand
TATACGCGTATAGCGGCCACACTGGCATATCCACACATGTGTATGTATAGGCAGTACACACACATGTGCACCTCTGCGCGTTGTCCTGTGCATAGCTGTAGGTGTAGGCAACAACCGAATGACAGCTGATGTGTCTCTGCCCATGCCCAGCGTAGTGTGGTGGGTCAAAATGGGCTGCTGCGCTTGCTCTGTCTATTCATACTCACGCGCAATACTCAATGTTGTCATACTATGAGGTCCTGCATAACTCTCGTCGTAACTGTGTGTACACGTATAGACCCTTGTGATTGCCAGTATGTACCAACAACACTGAGCCGTTGAGCATCCACCCTCAGTGCATGGACACACCTGGTTTTAGGCAGTGAGCGCGCAGATCAACCTTGGGTTATGTTGGTTATGTTGGGTTCAAGCCCTTGTTGTGTTTGAATCTGGGTGGGTCCTGCATAGACGCTAGACGAACTACGCATCACACTAATTAATTCCGACTAATTATTTCCGACTAATTAATTCCAACCAATTAATTCCGGCTGGGAGATATTCAGTATTAGTACAATTACCACGAGTATATTCAGACGTATATAGTTTACACCAGACAAGCTCTTAAACACACCTGTGCTTCTACACTCTGGACACACTCCAAAACCCTAAAACCCTAAACGCTAACCCCCAAACCCTAATCCCTAATTACCGCAGGCAGAGGGATCTCAGCTGAACCTGGTAGGCTCCGCTAAAGGCGGTGAACGCACCACACTGATTAACCCCGACTGGAACTTTGAGCAGATGGGCATCGGTGGTTTGGACTCTGAGTTTACGGATATCTTCCGCCGAGCCTTTGCTTCACGCGTGTTTCCGCCAGGTGTGTTGCACGGCATGTTTATGCTTACCGGTTTATACCGGTTTATACTGGCTTGCAATGGTTAGTACTACTTATACCACTTCACTTATACCGGTTAATACCGGTTTATACCGGTTTACACTGCTTTATACTACTTGTACTACTTTTACACTGCTTTATACTACTTATACCACTTCATGTCGGTTTATGCTGGCTTACACTGGTTAATACTACTTATGCCACTTTATTTATACTGGTTTACACTGCTTTTACTACTTATAACGGTTTATACCGGTTTATACCGGGTTACACTGCTTTTACTACTTATACCGGTTTATACCGGTTTATACTGGCTTAACACTGGTAAATACTACTTATACCACTTCATACCGGTTTATACTGACTTGCCATGCTTTATACTAGTTATACCACTCCATACCGGTTTATACTGATTTGCCATGCTTTATACTACTCATACCGGTTTATACCAGTTTTATAGACTGATCTCAACGTGCATGAGACGTCCGTTGTGCTTGTTTGCGCGAATGTTTTGTGGGTGGACGTTTTAGGGTTTTTAGGGTTTATGGTTTAGGGGTTTAGGGTATTCTACCCGCGTATAGATGTGTCACGTGGTCGTATATATTACAAATATATACACATGTACTGGGGATTTGTGGGCAGACGTTTTAGGAACTGTAGGGTTTAGGGGTTTAGAGTATGATATGTGTACGTGGTCATACATCGTAACAATATATACACAATGTACTGGAATACTCAGAAGCTACTCTCGGGAGAGGTGGTATAGTTGTATGCGCACACATATCAGCACACATTGATATGTGAACGTATGTGCGCATGGATATTATTCATATATTATTTATACAATATTCATATATTATTCGTATTTTATTTATATAATATTAATATATTATTCCTACATTATTCATATATTATTTATATAATATTTATATATTGTTCCTATATTATTCAAATATTTTTTATATATTATTCGTATATTATTCATAAATTATTTGTATAGTATACATATATTATTCATATATTATTTATATCATATTTATATTTAATTCCTATATTATTCATACATTATTATTTATATAATATTTATATATTGCTCCGATATTGTTTATATAATATTCATATAATATTTATATATTATTCCTATATTATTCATTTATTATTTTTATATTATTTATATAATATTTATATATTATTCCTGTATTATTCATATACCGCACATGCTAGTGTTACGACGTTCGTTCTATTGGCTTTGTTCTGTGTGTTATTGAATGAATGTCAGATGCGTTCAATCGGTAGGCTATCCCATGGTCGGCGGATATGATCTCGTTGTTGCCTAGCAACAACCGGTCGGCGGATATGGTCTAGTTGCCTAGCAACAGCCGGAGCACCCTCCCCCCTGCGCGCTGTTTATCTGATTGTGGCTTACACACTCTCGTCACGACGCACGCCAAGATACAGTTCTCTAAGCTAACATCGCATTCAATCAAAACGCGTTAACGTTTAATGCCGGATCGCGTGAAGAAGCTGTGTGTTTTCTACGCTAACATCACACTCAACCAAAACGCGTAAACTTTTAATGCCAGATCTCGTGAAGAAGCTGGGTATCATGCACGTGAAAGGCATTCTGCTCTACGGACCTCCGGGCACAGGAAAGACGCTTATGGCCCGACAGATCGGAAAGATGTTAAACGCCGTCGAACCTAAGATTGTCAATGGTACGTACGTATGTGGCACTAGTGACTGACGTTCTATCTGTGTGGGTACTTATGGCAGTCGTACGAGTGGTCGCTGTACTAGTATAAGTGGTGGTTTAATGTAGAATGGTTGCTGGCGATGTCTGTGTGATGTCAAACGTTAGCGTTTACGTTTTGCAACCTCGTAAAGATTGTGTCTTAGATGAGCTGAGCGTGGTGGTATGCATGCATGAGGGGTTGCGCAATTCACTTGCGTCAGTGGATAGTGTGAAATCACAAACGTGTATAATATACACATGCACAGGCTATATACGACATAAATAAACACGTTATTCATTTATATGACAAAAATATACACATGTTACATGTATACGACATAAATATTCACATGTTACATGTATACGACATAAATATACACATGTTACATGTATACGGCATAAATATACACATGTTACATGTATACGAAATAAATATACACATGTTACATGTATACGACATAAATATACACATGTTACATGCTTACGACATAAATATACACATGTTACATGTATACGACATAAATATACACGTGCTACATGTATACGACATAAATGTACACATGCTATATAAGCCAAATTTAATACACATGCTATATGCTACATGTATACACAAACATTAACACTGTTCAATGTGTCAGGTTTTAGGCGGTTGTATACAACTAAAGTTTTTTTGTCTCGGTGTTTGAACTTCTGACAGGTCCCGAGATTTTGGACAAATACGTGGGACAGTCCGAGCAGAACATACGAAATTTGTTTATGGATGCCGAGGCTGAACAGGTACACAAAGTGCTGGACTGACGGATATACACTTGCACGCACACACACACACATATGTGTATATGTATGTACGTATATATGTATGTATATATATTGTATATATATATATATTATATATATATATATATATATATATATATATATATATATATATATATATATATATATATATATATATATATATATATATATATATATATATTACGCAATTGATGATTTCTATCTAAACTTGGCTTATTCCACAAATCCGCCTCGATTCGCGATTAGATGATCGCACAGCCATATGCTCGCCCACTATATTGCCCTGCGTAATAATAATTACCAGCGCACTACCACTGGCCGTAGTTATTCATACCTTTGCGACAGCGTATATATTGCATCACATGATCTATGGGGAGCTGATTGCCGATACTCATGGGATATAAAACTCTTATTCCGTCACACAATTAGGTTCTTATTTTGCCGTATGCTTATTCCGTCACACACCTGTAGGCGGCCAAGGGTGACTTCTCGCAGCTACACATCATCATCTTCGATGAGTTCGATGCGATTTGCAAACAGCGTGGCAACAGCGCCAGCTCAAGCGGCGTAGGCGACACTGTCGTCAATCAGCTGCTCTCGAAGATCGACGGAGTGGATCAGGTGTGTATGCACATGTGTGTACGAATGTAAACTCTTTCTCTCTCTTTCTCTCTCTCTCAGTGTGCGTGGGCGTGTGTGTGTACGTACGTGCGTTTACATATATATATATGTGTGTACATATGTGTACATGTGTGTGTGTGTGTTTGCGTGTGTGGGAGACACAGTCGTTAATCAGCTGCTCTCGAAGATCGACGGAGTGGATCAGGTGTGTATGCACATGTGTGTCCATCCACGGCTCAACAACATCATGCTGACAGGCATGACCCATTTATACCCACCCATTCAATACCCTCTCCGAAGATGTATTTGTTATATACTTCTGTTTCTGTAGTCAACCACCCTCGTCTCATCACTCTCATTTTGGCCCCCATCCACAGCTCAACAACATCCTGTTGATCGGCATGACCAATCGTCGTGACCTCATCGACGAGGCTCTGCTTCGTCCGGGCCGTTTGGAGGTGCAGATGGAAATCAATCTGCCAGACGAACACGGGCGCTTCCAGATCTTGCAGATTCACACAGCCAATATGAAGGCCAATGACATGATGGACACTACGGTTGACTTAGCCGAGCTGGCGGCCATGTCTAAGAACTACAGCGGTGCTGAGATAGCCGGTGTGTTTGGGCGTGTGTGTATATCGCCTTGTACTATGTGGTTGGGTGCCCTGGGTAAAAAGAAAGGGACAGGGGGTGTAATATAGGGTATCTTTTCAGTTGTGTATATGATGCGGTGAGAACTTGGTGTTCATGCAGAGTCGGGTCTGTAGAGGAGGACAGGCTGTGCATGTCTCAGTTAAGTTGGATGTAAACATGTCTTCATAGCACATGCGACGGTGCCGTCTCACTAAAAATCTACTATCACGTATGGAATCTGATGTTTCTGACTGACTTTCGAAATGCTGTTGGGTTCTGACCTGAAACCCAGCTTTTACACGATGTAGTAGTTATTAAATAGCATCTAGTTTTAGCCAGAAGTAGTGCCTTTGTGCCATTATTAGCTTTTACGAAGTGTTTCGAACGCTTGGTCGCACGTTTTCCACCAGATTAGAGTACAAATATAACCAACTTACTTACCATAGCACTCGAAAGGTCGGGGTTGCGTCTTACTTTGTATATATTAGGTTCGCGATGCTTGCCCATTCACATATGTATGTATAGATACATCCACATATCCGGCTGTATGTATACACGATTACTCAAGTTGTTATATACACGAATGATCTTGTTGTTATATACACGAATACTCATGTTGTTGTATACACGAATATTCAAGTTGTTTTACACACTAATGCGTACGTTGTGCCTTCCTTTACACGGCAGGTCTGGTGAAGTCTGCGTCTTCGTTCGCATTCAACCGTCACATTGACCCCAACAACCTGGGCAAGATAGACGAGGCTGCCCTCAAAAATCTCAAGATCACTATGGACGATTTTGTGGGTGCGCTGGATGAGGTAAGCGTGTGCGTGATGCAGTCAGTGTCTGTGCTATAGTATGAGTTGGTAGTGTCTGTGCTATGGTATGAGTTGGTAGTGTGTGTGCTATAGTATGAGTTGGTAGTGTCTGTGCTATACTATGAGTTGGTAGTGTCTGTGCTATACTATGAGTTGGTAGTGTCTGTGTTATAGTATGAGTTGGTAGTGTCTGTGCTATAGTATGAGTTGGTAGTGTCTGTACTATACTATGAGTTGGTAGTGTCTGTGTTATAGTATGAGTTGGTAGTGTCTGTGCTATACTATGAGTTGGTAGTGTCTGTGCTATATTATGAGTTGGTAGTGTCTGTGCTATAGTATGAGTTGGTAGTGTCTGTGCTATAGTATGAGTTGGTAGTGTCTGTGCTACGGTATGAGTTGGTAGTGTCTGTGCTATGGTATGAGTTGGTAGTGTCTGTGCTATAGTATGAGTTGGCAGTGTCTGTGCTATAGTATAAGTTGGTAGTATCTGTGCTATAGTATGAGTTGGCAGTGTCTGTGCCATAGTATGAGTTGGTAGTGTCTGTGCTATAGTATTAGTTGGTAGTGTCTGTGCTATAGTATTAGTTGGTAGTGTCTGTTCTCGGCGTCCAGCAGCCCAGTATTAGTATATACCCTAATTTATATTTGCACTACACGGCCAACAAATCTTTAAAGAAATAGCCCAGTATTGGTGTACAAAACCTGGTTTATATTCAGGGCCAACACATATTTAAAGACACAGGCGTCCAGCAGCCCAGTATTGGTATAAATACCCTGGTTAATATTTGTTATATTTGCACTACAGAGCAAACACGCCGTTAAAGACACAGGCGTCCACCACCTGTGCGCATTGGTTCTCTACTTATACGCACTCCACTACTGGGACAGTCACCGCCACCTCTATTCATCTCAGTATCCCTCTATCCATCCTGCACATTCCTACCCCAGTTGTAGAGTTTTTAAAGTATAACCCTAAAACCCTCACCACATCAGCGTATGCACTTATCCCATTCCGCCATTCCACGGCACCTCTCTCACCCGTTTAACGTCTTGCAGGTTAAGCCGGCCTTCGGTGTGACGGAGGATGTGTTTGCCGAGTGCGTGCGCAATGGCGTTGTGGAGTGGTGTCCGCAGGTGCAACGCATTCTGGACGACGGCAAGTTGCTGGTAGATCAGGTCAAGAATAGCCCCCGCACACCTCTGGTGTCTGTCTTGTTGGAAGGTGAGCATAGTGTAGTGTTTATCTATAGGTAGCTCTAGAGGTAGCTCTGGTGTTTGTCTTGTTGGAAGGTGAGCATAGTGTAGTGTTTATTAATAGGTAGCTCTAGAGGTAGCTCTGATGTCTGTCTTGTTGGAAGGTGAGCATAAGGTAGTGTTTATTAATAGGTAGCTCTAGAGGTAGCTCTGGTGTCTGTCTTGTTGGAAAGTGAGCATAGTGTAGTGTTTAATAATAGGTAGCTCTAGAGGTAGCTATGATGTCTGTCTTGTTGGAAGGTGAGCATAGTGTAGTGTTATTAATAGGCAGCTCTAGAGGTAGCTGTGATGTCTGTCTTTTTGGATGGTGAGCATAGTGTAGTGTTTATTGATAGGTAGCTCTAGTGGTAGCTCTGGTGTCTGTCTTGTTGGATGTTGAGCGTAAGCGAGTGTTTATCTATAGTTAGCTCTAGAGGTAGCTCGGGTGTCTGTCTTGTTGGAAGGTGAGCATAGGCTGGTGTTTATCTAGAGGTAGCTCTAGTGATGCTCTGGTGTCTGTCTTGTGGGAAGGTGAGTAGTAGGATAGTTTGTAGGCTTGCAGCTACCTATTGTGCCTACCCCTTACGCCATGCCACCATATAGTCCACACGACCAGTGCTGGTTTTGTTTTGTTGCACTGTTCACATGTGTTGCTCATCCGGCGCGTGTCATGTGAGCCGTACGTATACCCTATTTGTGCGTGTTGTTTCATCTGCACATATAACTTATACTGCTCTCCTTGTTATTTTAATCATTATTATTATTATAATTATTATTATTATTATTGTTGTGGTTGTTGTTGTTGTTGTGGTTGTTGTTGTTATTATTATTGTTGTTGTTGTTGTTGTTGTTGTTGTTGTTGTTGTTGTTATTATTATTGTTGTTGTGGTTGTTGTTGGTGTTGGTGTTGGTGTTGGTGTTGTTGTTGTTGTTGTTGTTGTTATTATTATTATTGTTGTTGTTGTGGTTGTTGTTGGTATGGTTGTTGTTGTGGTTGTTGTTGTTGTTGTTATCATTATTGTTGTTGTTATGGTTGTTGTTGTTGTTGTTGTTGTGTGTGTATAGGGCCCCCGGGCGTGGGGAAGACGGCGCTTGCGGCGACAATGGCGATCAGTTCCGACTATCCGTTTGTGAAGCTCATAGCACCCGAGTTGTATGTGGGCATGAGTGAGTCAGCAAAGTGCAACGCCATCACGAAGGTATGTGGTGTGGCTAGTAGTACGTGCATCTATAATTTTTCGTTCTTGTGTATCTATGAATAGATGATATTCTTGTGTATCTATAGCTAGATGTTATTGTTGTGTATCTATAGATAGATGTTATTGTTGTGTACCTATAGATAGATGTTGTTCTAGTGTATCTATAAATAGATGTTATTCTTGCGTATTTATAAATAGATGTTATTCTTGTGTATCTATAAATAGATTTTCATTCTTGCCATGCGGATGTATATACGAAACCTGTATACCTACCTGAGTTCCGCCATTACGGTCGCCTATACATACATCTGGGGCAGTTGCTTGTGTCCATGTACCGAGCATAGCACTAGGTCTGTCGATTGACCGGTGACAAGCATGCAGCACCACTCGCACACGTGGCAGTGTATGTGTATCTGCTTACCGCACCTCCTTTTTATTTTTGGGACTTGTATTGACCTATAAATAGCTTAGCCTTCGTACCGACTGTAAGCCAGAGACACCACGATGCGTGGTTTTCCCATTGTGTGTGGTACAAACACGCACATATGCACGCATGCACACCGTATCGATAGGCACACAACCGCACACACAAGATATACACGTATATGCGCTTGTATACGCATACTTCAGCATCCAAACGACACACACACACACACATACACATAGAGAGAGACACACACACAGACACACACACACACACACACACGTACACTTCAGGATACGTACGGATCCGTTCTTCATCACCCACTGCACACAGGTCTTCGACGATGCGTACAAGTCCCCGATCGCCTGTATAGTCATTGATAACATTGAGCGGCTGTTGGGTATGTTGGGTTATATGTGCATCCACTGGTGGTACTGTGGGCCATTACACCCACAACTCTGTCTGAGTGATATGTAACTTAACTTCTGCAGCCAGCAGAGAGGTGTCCAGTACTTCCCTGTTCAATGGCCGTTGGATGGTGATGATTTTGTGGTGGTCATTCGCTCACTGTGGCACTAGGCCACTTCGAAGATGAATCTGATACGTGCTTGTTGGTATTATCTATTTATCAATCATTGTAGAAATTCCAACCTTACTATATATGTATA
>NW_014039036.1:4095-14186 GCF_001186125.1 Sphaeroforma arctica JP610 | reverse complement strand
CATCGCTCGCCCTGGTCCGAGCTGCCGAAGTTGGACGCATCAAAACCGCTGGCTTTGGCGGCCGATGACTCATAGTGGGCCACGCTATGTTCTCATCACTTGAGATGCCGGAGTCTGACATGATGTCAGGGCACCCACTATCGGCAGAATATATTTCGGATGCTGAATTGGCACTGGGCTGCGGTTGGGAACCCTCAGTGGAGTTATCGTCGTTAATACTCTAAGCACGACGCCCGTTGGTCCCACCTGCTACACGCTCTAACAGTCGACGCGGCTTTTGCCGTTTCTTCATTGGTTTCTTGCCCCTAGTCCGCAGCTTAGGCTGGCGGAAACCAAGCAAAAGCTTGACCTGTTAACTCAAGGGAACGTTTGTGTCCTTGAGCCACGACCACTTAATGGCGGACTGGGGTACTAAAACTAACTTATCCTCTCGCCACACGAGTGCCCAGCGCGAATGACGCATCTGGTCATACCTAATGAGTATGTCACAACCTATTGGTATGTCCTCTACAACATAGAAAGGGTGGCCTTCTACTAGCGCATACGACCCTCCAAGGATGATCATATACGCCTCTAATTCATCCCACGGCACCGAATACTTGGAAGATAACGTTCCCATGCCGTCAATACCTTCTAATGTTGGCCCTACATACCTGTCTCTGGCCGCCACACCGAGCTTATCAAGCCTACGATTCGTAACGAGGTTGAATGTACAACCAGAATTTGCATACGCCACGTGTGCACAGCGCCAACAACCACAGGACCCCCGCCCCATTTCACTTGCGACGCGGCTTCTTCTTCAATGCCGCCCCTGCTGAACCCTCCATATCTGGGGCAGTCTTCCGCCGTGTGGTTAGTATCATGGCAGACCGTGCAATAAAGCTCTTCTTCAGACTCTGAAGATTCGAAATATGCACGATTGCCCCCACGACTCCCTCGCTTCTTATCACGCCCACGCTCACGACTATGCGAGCGCGAGTGATATCTCTCACGCTTCTGGTGTCTACCCGAACCCTCGATCCGATTCAGCATCATCTAATTCCGAATGGCAACCACGTCTCTTCCAGGGCTTAGAATAACGCCCATCCTTATCTTTGCTATGATACTTCTCCGGAGTACGCTCTAGAGGCGACCTCGACCGAGACGTCGAACGCCTACCACCACTGCGGTCGTCGTTCATGTTCTTTTTCCGGTCTTGACGAGACTTTTTAATGATATAGTCCAGCTGCGCCTGCCACTACTGCTTCTGGGAGAGGAACTGCTGCTGCTTACCACCGCCCCCTTTTCCATTCTTAACACCTGTCGCCGCCACCGTTAGCAGTTTGCTGACCATTTCCGTTTTTCGGGCGCTGCGACCGCTGGCTACCCTTGCGGGCATTGACATTAGTGCCCACACCATCTTCTATTTTGACAAAGTCAAATAAAGATGTACTATAGAGTGCCCAAGACTGTTGGAGCCAATTGAGCAAGCGCGATGGGCCTTGCTCAGCAAAGCCAGCACAGAGAGAACATGCTGAGTAATTTTAAAGATAAGCGAAAACAGTAACTCCACAGTTACAATCTGTTCATTGACTTCGATTACAACTTTCTCTAATAGCGCAGGCTCAGCAATAGCCTGCGCTAACAAAAACTTACTTATATTGTCGTTGACCATCGCAAGTGCTGCATAAGCTTTGTTTGATCCATTTCGGAGCACCATACAGAATCGAGATACCTTCTCGTGCATCCCTGTCGGCAGACGAAGAACTGCTAAATCGACGGCTCGCGACGCCCTAGATGATAAAGGGACCCCATCCAACGATCTCGATGAGGACGTGGATGAACTGGCCGTTGTCGATCCTTTTGCTGAAGAGCCCGAGGTACTCGCTGCTTCCATACGCTCCGCATAACAGCGATGCGAGTTTGCTTTTAAACAAACATACACTGTCTGCATTTATCGATATAAACTATTTCACTATTTTGCGTAGATGGGTCTGAGAATGTTGGAGACGTAGAGGAACGAGCTGATATCGAATACCCCGAAATAAACGAGAACCACAGTACAAGTATGCCTCTCGATTTATTTGACGCTTTAGTTAACCATGTACCTAACTAATTGAATCATCCGTATTACTAGTATATATATATATGTCCAAGCTTTCAACGTCACTTGTTGCATGGCAACAAAAGTGTCGATTTTTACGCATGGATGGCAACAATCAGCCGTGCGATGGCATCGCCTGCCTTCACCAATCTTGGTGACGAGCAAGGGGAAGCAAAAGAGCAGATGTTCAGCTTATATTTCGGTCCAGAACTCTATAGTCTGATTCAACGGAGTATGTTACCGGGCATGCAAGGTAACCACGTGTGGTTGATCGCGATGGCGACTTTGCATGCCGGTGAATGGCGCCATTTGAAGAAAAATGCCTCTCATTTAGCGGTAGCGGCTTTTGCACGGCGTTGCGGAAAGATCCGCAGGTTACGGTGCACGCCTTAGAAGAACTTCTTACGTACATGGCTGCTAGGGCGTTGTTAAAGGTTTTCCTTGACGAGTCGTGTGATGCATAGACTGCCGCGGTGACAGAAGAATTTTCGGCGGAAAAATTTCGTCGCATCTCTTAGAGACACGGTGCTGGCGCAGAACGAGATCTTCTTATGAAAGCCAAGTGCTACCTCTCTCTTGCGTAGTGATCTGGAGGCACGCAATTCTAGTGGGGAGGTGGCAACAGCTCACGATCGCGCGGCTGTATTTTTAGCTGAGCAACGGGGTGTAGAACTGCATACGCCATCAGATGGTGGGCGCCAGATGTTTCAGCAGTTCCAGAGCCCGCAACCATTTCGAGACCTGTAGGGCGTCCTAACCCTAGTGCGACTCAGCCAGATTCCCGAACGGCAGGATCAGCAACAAGTGGTGGAAATGTCCCACAGACGGATGCTGAGAAGGCGCAATGGGCGCAGTCTCAGCAGGATGAGGTCTTGCGGCAACACGCGCGCGAGGAGGCACGTCGAGTAATGGCAGAGGAAGCCCGCCGTTACTATGCAGAGCGTGTAGAAGGTGCAGCCAGTACATCCGGTTCTTCGACGAAAGGTTCTACGACGGCCGGTTCACCAACTTCCTCATCTCACTCGTTAGATGGGGTCCCTTTGGCGTCTCAGGCATCGCGAGCCATTGACTTAGCAGTGCTTCGGCTGCTAGCGGGAATGCATGAGAAGGTGTCTCGGGTTTGTATGGTACTCAGGAATGGATCCAATAAGGCGTACGCAGCGTTGGCGATGGTCAACGATAATATCAGTAATTTTTTGTTCGCGTAGGCAATTGCTGAGCCTGCGCTATTAGCAAAGGTGGTGCTCGAGGTGAATGAGCAGATTGCTTCTGGGGAATTGTTGATCTCGCTCATCTTTCGCAATACACAACATGTTCTGTCTGTGGCTGGCTTTGCTGAGCAATGTCCACCGCGCTTGCTCAGCTGGTTACAACAGTCTTGGGCGCTTTGTGGCCCATCTTTGTTCGACTTGTTAAGATTGAGGATGGCGTCAGTGCCAAGGTTAAGGCCCGAACAGGCAACCAACAACCCAAGAACCCGCAGAATGGCGGTGGCCAGCAAGCGGGTAGTGGCGGCAACCAAGGAGGCCGTAATGAGAAAGGAGGAGGTGGTCAACAACAACTGTCTATTTCCCAGAAGCAGCAGTTGCAAGCGCAGCTGAATTACATAATCAAGAAGGCCCGGCTTGATCGCAAGAAGAACTCGGATGGCGACCGCCATGGTAATCGGCGTTCGACGTCTAGATCGAGGTCGCCTCGTGAGCGAACCCCTGAACGGTATCATCGCAAGGATAAGGATGGGCGTTATGCTATTACGGAGAAAACCCCTAAAACCCATGGTGTGATGCATTCAAATTCAATGCATTTTAGGCCAAAAACGTTTATGAATTGGTCGACAGTCAAATGTGGCCTACATCTTGTTTGTGAAGCGACTTGGTTTTCCTTGGTTGTGTTGTTTGGAGGAAACTTTTTGTAGCCATTAATGACGAAGTCTGCACTAATAATATCTAAGGATGTGTTGAATACATTGAACAAACTTTCTAGATTCTCATCAAGTGGAACATTTTCAATGGAAGAACCTAGAGGTCGACCGTTCAAAAAGATACTACCTAGCAGCCAGCACTCTTTGCTGAGATCCATTTTGCACAAGTATTTTTAGTCGTAGACAACGTTAAACCACATAGCATGCAGAAATACCCACTTCTTAAAATGGGCGGGCTTTGATGAAAAAAATTAGGTCTTTTGATGACCCTCCTTGAGTATATATGAGACCCCCCAGACATATGTAAGAGAAAAGAGAAAATACTCCTTCCTCCTACTCGATTTTTTGAAATTTCGACCGGAAACATTTTTTGTTTTGGAACCGCCTAAAACCTAGAAGCAACGTGGTTGGCATTCGGAGTCAGGAGAGGATGATTCGCGTCGGGGGCGTGCGCACTCGCGGTCTAGTAAGGACCATAAGGGTTCAAGAGACAGCTCACGTCCCCATAGTCGTGAACGGGGGCGTGGTAAGAGTAGAGGAAGTCGTAGTAGCAGACAGGCGTATTCCGAGTCATCAGAGTCGGAAGGTGGTATGTATTGTACAGTTACTCACGGTACGGACCATACGGCAGAGGATTGTCCAAAGTATGGAGGTTCAGCGGGCGCAGCTTCACAGAAGAAGTCGCGTTGTAAGTGAAATGGTGCGGTAATTCTGGCAATTGTTGGTGCTGTTTACACGTGGGTGTATGCGGATTCGGGTTGTACTTTCAACTTAGTAACGAATCGCATGCTTAATCAGCTCGGTGTGACGGCCAGGAGCAAATATGCCGGACCACCATTAGAAGGTATTGATAGTATGGGGATTCTGTCACCCAATTTTTCTGTGCCGTGAGATGACCTAGAAGCGTACTTGGTTATTTTTGGAGGGGCGTATGCGTTGGCCGAGGGATGCCCTTTTTATGCTGTGGATAATATTCCCATGGGTTGTGATATACTCATTGGGTATGACCAAATGCGACATTCGAAATGGGCGCTCATGTGGCGAGCCGATTCTGGTGCCTCAGTCAGCGATTAAGTGGTCGTGGCTCAAGGATACGAAGGTCCCTTTGAGTCCACAGGTGAAGTTGTTACTTGGTTTCCGCCAACCGAAACCTCGGGTGCAAGGTAGGAAGGCAATGAAGAAGCGACATAAGTCGCGGCGTCCTCTGGAGCCTGTGGCTGGTGGAGTGAGCGAGCGTGATGAGACCGCGGTGTTTGTAGCCGAGGACTCTGACTCGCAATCTAGTGCGGTAAGTTCGGCGTCCGCCGAGACTTCTAAGGACGATGACTGTCCTGACATTATGTCGGATTCCGATGTCTCCGGTGATGAGACTACATCGCCCGCCGAAACCGGCGTCTTTAAGGCGGTCGGTTGCGGGGTTGCGGGTAGCGTCAAGCGATGACAGTAGTGAACAGTTTTGTTGGCGCTTATTGTCCGATTCATCTGAGGATGAGGTCTCGGACCATATCTCAGTAGCCTTGAGCCGGCCTAGAGCGCATAACAAGCGTCCCTATCCGACCAAGAAGTTGAAGACGGCAGCTCGTGATACGCATGTTTTACATAACTTATTTTCGATTAATACGCAGGTGACGAATGTAAGACTTAAGTTTACCATGGCAAAACCTCCGACCGGTTCTGGCAGTAGGGTACCCGCTAGTGGGCTTACTGCAACTGATGAAAAGACGGAGACTCAAGATCGGCGTATCATGAGATCACCGCAGGCGGTGGCTAGTGGACCTAAGTCCTCTATGACCCCGTCTCCGACTAGCTCACCCGGGGTGGCCTCCACAGGGGGTGCCTCAGGCGTTGAAGCCCAGGATCTTCGTGCCCTGCTGCTAGCAAGAGCAGCGCAGCGGCGAGAGAAGCGTGATAGGCATACTCCGCTGGAGACGATCCCTGCAAAGGTACTACCACAGGCCAAGGATGTGGAAGGTGTTTTCCTTCCTCGGTTGCCGGACTTGGCCAACAGAATTGACCTCCCGAACCGCGCTTTGGATGACCTCAATAGGCCTGAAATCGAGGATTGTGATCGTCGAGCGAAAAAATGCCTTGAATTTGACCGCTCGGGAATGCAGTAATTGGCGAAGGAGGCCAATAGGTCTGACGCGGAGCTTACTCGACTTGAAGCTCTCATTGAAGGGCGGGCATATGACAAGCAGAAGCACAGATTCATGCGTGTTGACCCTATCAAGCTTTACTCGATTGCGGGTGAACCCCCGGCTCCGGTCCAAATTCAGGAGAATTTGTCTCTCGACCACCCGGAGATGGTAGCGATGAAAGGCAAGATTGATGATCTCGTCAAGCAGAGCATCATTGCGAAACAGGAGGACGAGGAAGTCCTCTGGTCTGCGAAGTCCTTGATGGTCCCCAAGAATCCCAGAGTTACTCCACAAACCAAGGATGACTGGCGGTACTGCACCAACGTTGCTAAATGGAAAGCGAAGTTGAAACAGGAGCCTTTTAACATCCCCATTGAGGGTGAGATGTTTGGGCACGTGGCGGGCAAGCCGTGGGTTTCGTTGGTTGACCGTGGGAACGGCTTCAACCAGCTTCCGCTTGAGAAATAGAGTCAGGATATTCTGACATTCTGGACTCCGTAGGGTCGGTATAAGTACCTAGGTTCACCGTTTGGCATTACAGAAGCGTCGTGGCGTTTTCAGGAGACTTTGGATCGTCTGTTTGATGGGCTACAGGGTATCAAGTGGTATATCGATGATATAGTAATCTCATCAGTGGATGCGTCGGAGCACTTGGATCACCTTGTCGCATTTTTGAACGATGGTCTATCCAAGGCGCGCATTGGATATAACAAGCGACCAGTGAAGATTTTAGGGCGCTGGTGCAATCATCAGAGCGTCACTATTTCGGCTGATCGTCTAGAAGCATTGCTAGAAGTGGACCGGCCAGATAATCAGGATCGTGCGCGGTCTTGGTACCATACGGTGGCATTTGGCAACGTTATATTGACGGTTTCTTCAAAGTCCTGAAATATATATCAGCCCTTCTATAGGATGGCGTTCGTTTCAAGTGGGGCGCTGACCAGCAGGCCGCTTTTGATTTAATCAATGAGCGCCTGAAGACTTGTGCGGTGCTCGCTACGCCGGAACCAGGTGAGCGGTTGTACCAGTTCGCTGACGCCTGTGAACACATAGGTTTCGGCGGGGCGATTTATGTACTCCGGAATGGGGAACTTTGGCCGGTGGCCCACTTTTCTCCAAGGTTCTCGCCGGCTCAGCTGAATTACCATGTCACCGATAAAGAATGGCTGGCGCAGTTGTATGGCCCCTGTAAGCATTGGGCGGTGTTTGGTAACTCTCACTACCCCATTACAATCTTTACGGATCACCAGGCTCTTTTGACCTTGTGGCACAGGGAGTTTTTCGCTGATGACTCCCACGGTCGGCGGCAGGCGCGATGGCAAGATGTATGCCGTGATCGGGACGTTTACCTTTTAAACGTCCGAGGCAAGGATAATGGTACGGCAGACATGCTCAGTCGTCTTACGGCCACAGTTGATCCATGGATGGACACTGTTGGGACCCAGACTGCCAGTCCCAGGCGTCGGGTAACGTGGCGCTATCCTGTGGCCCGGCAAGGCCCCACTCAGAGTAGTGAGTATATGACCAACAAGAAGTATTTGAATGTCGCTGAGAAGGCTTGGGGTCCACATACTCATGACGGTTTCGCTCTTCCTGGCAACAATCATTTGCCGAATTATTTTTCCCCTTCCTTAAAAGGTTGTGCCTTCTCCAAGCTCTGGACGTTTCTAAACTTGTGGGTAAATTGTCCGTGGGTTGCGTCTTGGCCAAGGTTATTGCAGACGAGGCAGACATAACCCTGATATGCCCGTATCTCCCTAATGCCTCTTGGTTCAAGCCAATGTTGTCGTTATTGTCACGGGAGCCCATTATTATTCCCCACGGAGAAAGGTGTCTTTTTCCGGTATGGGCATGAAGAGATGCCATCCCCTCGCGGTGGCCCAACGTTGGTGTGCAGGCTTTCCGCCAAGGGTGCTAAATTCCTACTTAAAAATGATTTCTGGCGCCAGTTTGACGCATTTGTCCCAGGGGGTGTGGCTGGCGGGGCCGCCCGCTCAGTTCTCCGGACTAGCCTACGTACGATGGCTCCTCAACCCACTCCAGTAGAGTTGACTTCGCTGGAGCGTAAGGCTGCACAGGCCACAGAACCCAAGCGCCGGAAGCCTGACCGGCGTGCACGAGCTAGTACCCGGCAGGAGCAGGTCCAAGCAGCTGTGCAACGTGACTTGCCCAAGTCTAAACGAGAAGTTGAGGTGGCGGTCAAACGCGCCATGGAGGGTCCCTCTTCGTACAGAATTCGGGGCTTTGCTTTGTCTTGGCCGGAAGTCCATAATGTTATTGCGGCTACACACAAGGTGTACATGCACGCAGGTACCGACAAGCTGGTCGGTAAGCTGTACACTCTAAATGGTAAGCTGTACACTCATTAATCAGGGTGGTCAAGCGTCCCTGCCACCGATGTCAGCTTCGCGCTTCACATGGCACGCAAGAGCTCGGCCTACTTCAGCAACCGAAACGTGTTCGGGGATTGTTTGACCATTTTTGCGCAATTGCCTAAGACGTCTGCCGATTATACACATCTTCTGCTAGTGATTGACAGAGCTACTTCTATGGTGCTCGTGAAGCCGTCGCGGTCGAAGAGTGCTCGTAAGGCCATTAAGTTCCTTAATGAGGTGGTCCGCCCATGGGGCCAGGACAATGCAGTGTCAGTCATTCGTGACAGACGGGCGCCGGAGCCTTAGCGTAAGGCAACTAACTTGTACTGTATAGACGTGCCGGCGTTTGTTGTAGGTGATTGGGTTCGGTACAGGGTGTATGGGAAGCTGCATACTCTGGTTACACGCTATGCTGGGCTAGCTCAGATTGAAGAAATGATTCCGTTTTTACGACACAAGGATCAGATGCGCTAGGGGACATTCGACCTTGCATGTTGGGTGAGCGTAAGGCATATGTTTCAGGGATTGTTATACCGCCTCCGGAGATACAGCAGGCGGATAGACATAGGCCGCATGGAAATCATGAGTTCTGACTGTTTATCGTCTTGAGATTGGTCATCGGTTACGGCGTACGAAGTCTGCTGGGATTTGGGCTCATACGAAGAGTTCTGCTTGGGGCAGATGGGAAGGTCTTGTGATACAGATAACGTTGCTCCTGGCATGACATTTGAGTCGCCTCCGTTCAAACGGATATACTTGCATGAGGATCATGAGACGATTCTTCCAAGAAGTTCCCACTGCAGCAGCCTTGTGACTTGTATCGTACGCACATAGTCAACTGCTTGCGATCTTCGCGGGAAGCAACATATCGCAACAAGACGGTGCAGGCCTGGGGTATGCTTCCGTTGACGTTGGATGGGACGGAGATTCCGCGACGATAGCTTGGCGGCGTAGTTTAGTTGTGCGGCGTAGTTTAGACGTGTAGGCTGGAACTTCACCTTGCTGGGGTTCAGGGGAAGACTACGACACCATACCCCTATGGACATATTTCATTATTGCACGTAGGCACACTGGAGAATAAGACCACCCAACAACATGTGTGAGGTCCAATTGTAAAGATGAGTCATGTAGGGACGTGGGTGTGAGCAACCTCTAATGCATGAGGGGTTCACTTTGGAATGCAATGTAAGAATTGTGTGTCATGTGATGCGGGTTTTATGCATGTCAGTTGTTGGTGCATATATACCAAGAGAACCTGAAAACAAACTGAGTGATGGCGTTAGCGGTAAAAGACTAAAAGTAGTATAAAAGAGTAGATAGCCAGTGACGGGCTGCAGAGGAGACCGGGAACTGGCGGACAAATAAGTATTCTGTGTCAGCACCCAGAGGGGACTGATGGTAGACAGAACTACTGATTATGAGTGTATAAAAGATTATGAGATGATCAGTCTTCATAATCTTGTAAGCTATTACACTAGTTTGATGCTCTAAACTATTCGTGAACAAAATAAGATAATATATATATATATATATATATATATATATGTATAATACACACACACACACACACACAC